>NC_088422.1:100698945-100778442 GCF_034236695.1 Oncorhynchus nerka
ACCACACCCAATCTGGTCCAAAAGTCACATCTATTCCCACATGGGATGGACCACATGCAATCTGGTCCAGAAGTCACATCTATTCCCACATGGGATGGACCACATGCAATCTGGTCCAAAAGTGACATCTATTCCCACATGGGATGGACCACACCCAATCTGGTCCAGAAGTCACATCTATTCCCACATGGGATGGACCACACCCAATCTGGTCCAAAAGTCACATCTATTCCCACATGGGACGGACCACACCCAATCTGGTACAAAAGTCACATCTATTCCCACATGGGACGGACCACACCCAATCTGGTTCAAAAGTCACATCTATTCCCACATGGGACGGACCACGTGCAATCTGGTCCAAGTCACATCTATTCCCACATGGGACGGACCACACCCAATCTGGTCCAGAAGTCACATCTATTCCCACATGGGATGGACCACATGCAATCTGGTCCAAAAGTCACATCTATTCCCACATGGGATGGACCACACCCAATCTGGTCCAAAAGTCACATCTATTCCCACATGGGACGGACCACATGCAATCTGGTCCAAAAGTCACATCTATTCCCACATGGGACGGACCACATGCAATCTGGTACCAATAGATGAATACATGAATATACAGCACATTTGTTACAGACGGAGCAGAGAGGAAAGAAGAACATCTCACCTATAAACCCAGTGAATGTACAAGTAAATGAAGTGGGGATGAGAGCAACAGGCAAGACAGAGACAGGAGCAGATTTGGAAGGTATATACTCTGTTTCCTGAAAGCTCAGCAGAAAAGCAAAAGGGCAAGGTTCTCTTTATGGGAGTGGGGCCAGGCCAGGCAGGGCCAATGGGGCAGTTAGTTCCTGAAATACCTCTGCATCCGTAAATCATCTGCCATCAACGTTTCTAGTTAAAGGTTTTTGTTCAAATATTCCTGACATTAGATTTGGCATGAAATAATCCTGATTTTAGATGTGATTTAAAATAATCCTGATTTTAGATTTGATTTAAAGTAATCCTGATTTTAGATTTGATTTAAAGTTATCCTGATTTTAGATTTGATTTAAAATAATCCTGATTTTAGATTTGATTTAAAGTTATCCTGATTTTAGATTTGACTTAATCCTGATTTTTGGTGAAGGGAGGACCCACTATGCGTTACCTCATAACTCTGTGTTACCTCATAACTCTGAATGTGTTTGAAATCCATCAAGCTCTCAAGTTACTGCTACTGGATAAATCAGACAATGACTCCGGTTGCCGCTGGTTTCATGTCTGTTATATAGAACTCAGGGAACAATCAGCAGGTCACTTGATTAGTTTGTAAAATGACTCCCTGTCAATTGATTGAATTAGACACTTCCAATTAATTCATAACTCTGTGTGATTGGTCAAATGTATTATTAAATTAGTAATTGGTAAACTATAAAGATAGTATTGTCAGAGAGTGTCTTGACTCTTTAAACTGGCAGGCTGGCTGTGACGAGAAGAGAAGACGAGGGTAAGAAAGAGAAGGACCCCTCTGAACTGTCATGACCCAGAGGTCACACACATGGTGTGATCAATTACCCAACCAACGTGTCAGCCTCCAGTATCAACCACAGAGTCAGTCTCCAGTACCCACCCACAGAGTCAGCCTCCAGTATCAACCACAGTGTCAGTCTCCAGTACCCACCCACAGAGTCAGCCTCCAGTACCCACCCACAGAGTCAGTCTCCAGTACCCACCCACAGAGTCAGTCTCCAGTACCCACCCACAGAGTCAGTCTCCAGTACCCACCCACAGAGTCAGCCTCCAGTACCCACCCACAGAGTCAGTCTCCAGTACCCACCCACAGAGTCAGCCTCCAGTACCCACCCACAGAGTCAGCCTCCAGTATCAACCACAGTGTCAGCCTCCAGTACCCACCCACAGGGTCGGTCTCCAGTATCAACCACAGAGTCAGTCTCCAGTACCCACCCACAGAGTCGGTCTCCAGTATCAACCACAGAGTCAGTCTCCAGTACCCACCCACAGAGTCAGTCTCCAGTACCCACCCACAGAGTCAGTCTCCAGTATCAACCACAGAGTCAGTCTCCAGTACCCACCCACAGAGTCAGCCTCCAGTATCAACCACCATGTCAGTCTCCAGTACCCAACCACCATGTCAGCCTCCAAGATCCAACCACCATGTCAGCCTCCAGTATCAACCACCATGTCAGCCTCCAGTACCAACCACCTTGTCAGCCTCCAGTACCAACCACCATGTCAGCCTCCAGTACCAACCACCTTGTCAGCCTCCAGTACCAACCACCATGTCAGCCTCCTGTACCAACCACCATGTCAGCCTCCTGTACCCAACCACCATGTCAGCCTCCAGTACCAACCACCATGTCAGCCTCCAGTACCCAACCACAGTGTCAGCCTCCAGTACCCACAGAGTCAGTCTCCAGTATCAACCACAGAGTCAGTCTCCAGTACCCACCCACAGAGTCAGTCTCCAGTACCCACCCACAGAGTCAGCCTCCAGTATCAACCACAGTGTCAGCCTCCAGTACCCACCCACAGAGTCAGTCTCCAGTATCAACCACAGAGTCAGCCTCCAGTACCCACCCACAGAGTCAGCCTCCAGGATCCAAACATCATGTCAGCCTCCAGTACCCAACCACCATGTCAGCCTCCTAACCCCAGTATCCAACCACCATGTCAGCCTCCTAACCCCAGTACCCAACCATCATGTCAGCCTCCTCCTAACCCCAGTATCCAACCATCATGTCAGCCTCCTCCTAACCCAAGTATCCAACCACCATGTCAGCCTCCTCCTAACCCCAGTATCCAACCACCATGTCAGCCTCCTCCTAACCCAAGTATCCAACCACCATGTCAGCCTCCTCCTAACTCCATTACCCGACCACCATGTCAGCCTCCTAACCCCAGTATCCAACCATCATGTCAGCCTCCTCCTAACCCAAGTATCCAACCACCATGTCAGCCTCCTCCTAACCCCAGTATCCAACCACCATGTCAGCCTCCTCCTAACCCAAGTATCCAACCACCATGTCAGCCTCCTCCTAACTCCATTACCCGACCACCATGTCAGCCTCCTAACCTCAGTATCCAACCACCATGTCAGCCTCCTCCTAACCCCAGTATCCAACCATCATGTCAGCCTCCTCCTAACCCCAGTATCCAACCATCATGTCAGCCTCCTCCTAACCCCAGTATCCAACCACCATGTCAGCCTCCTCCTAACCCCAGTATCCAACCATCATGTCAGCCTCCTAACCCCAGTATCCAACCACCATGTCAGCCTCCTCCTAACTCCAGTATCCAACCATCATGTCAGCCTACTCCTAACCCCAGTATCCAACCATCATGTCAGCCTCCTCCTAACCCCAGTATCCAACCATCATGTCAGCCTCCTCCTAACCCCAGTATCCAACCACCATGTCAGCCTCCTCCTAACCCCAGTATCCAACCATCATGTCAGCCTCCTCCTAACCCCAGTATCCAACCATCATGTCAGCCTCCTAACCCCAGTATCCAACCACCATGTCAGCCTCCAGTACCCACCCACAGAGTCAGTCTCCAGTACCCACCCACAGAGTCAGCCTCCAGTACCCACCCACAGAGTCAGTCTCCAGTACCCACCCACAGAGTCAGCCTCCAGTACCCACCCACAGAGTCAGCCTCCAGTATCAACCACAGTGTCAGCCTCCAGTACCCACCCACAGGGTCGGTCTCCAGTATCAACCACAGAGTCAGTCTCCAGTACCCACCCACAGAGTCGGTCTCCAGTATCAACCACAGAGTCAGTCTCCAGTACCCACCCACAGAGTCAGTCTCCAGTACCCACCCACAGAGTCAGTCTCAGTATCAACCACAGAGTCAGTCTCCAGTACCCACCCACAGAGTCAGCCTCCAGTATCAACCACCATGTCAGTCTCCAGTACCCAACCACCATGTCAGCCTCCAAGATCCAACCACCATGTCAGCCTCCAGTATCAACCACCATGTCAGCCTCCAGTACCAACCACCTTGTCAGCCTCCAGTACCAACCACCATGTCAGCCTCCAGTACCAACCACCTTGTCAGCCTCCAGTACCAACCACCATGTCAGCCTCCTGTACCAACCACCATGTCAGCCTCCTGTACCCAACCACCATGTCAGCCTCCAGTACCAACCACCATGTCAGCCTCCAGTACCCAACCACAGTGTCAGCCTCCAGTACCCACAGAGTCAGTCTCCAGTATCAACCACAGAGTCAGTCTCCAGTACCCACCCACAGAGTCAGTCTCCAGTACCCACCCACAGAGTCAGCCTCCAGTATCAACCACAGTGTCAGCCTCCAGTACCCACCCACAGAGTCAGTCTCCAGTATCAACCACAGAGTCAGCCTCCAGTACCCACCCACAGAGTCAGCCTCCAGGATCCAAACATCATGTCAGCCTCCAGTACCCAACCACCATGTCAGCCTCCTAACCCCAGTATCCAACCACCATGTCAGCCTCCTAACCCCAGTACCCAACCATCATGTCAGCCTCCTCCTAACCCCAGTATCCAACCATCATGTCAGCCTCCTCCTAACCCAAGTATCCAACCACCATGTCAGCCTCCTCCTAACCCCAGTATCCAACCACCATGTCAGCCTCCTCCTAACCCAAGTATCCAACCACCATGTCAGCCTCCTCCTAACTCCATTACCCGACCACCATGTCAGCCTCCTAACCCCAGTATCCAACCATCATGTCAGCCTCCTCCTAACCCAAGTATCCAACCACCATGTCAGCCTCCTCCTAACCCCAGTATCCAACCACCATGTCAGCCTCCTCCTAACCCAAGTATCCAACCACCATGTCAGCCTCCTCCTAACTCCATTACCCGACCACCATGTCAGCCTCCTAACCTCAGTATCCAACCACCATGTCAGCCTCCTCCTAACCCCAGTATCCAACCATCATGTCAGCCTCCTCCTAACCCCAGTATCCAACCATCATGTCAGCCTCCTCCTAACCCCAGTATCCAACCACCATGTCAGCCTCCTCCTAACCCCAGTATCCAACCATCATGTCAGCCTCCTAACCCCAGTATCCAACCACCATGTCAGCCTCCTCCTAACTCCAGTATCCAACCATCATGTCAGCCTACTCCTAACCCCAGTATCCAACCATCATGTCAGCCTCCTCCTAACCCCAGTATCCAACCATCATGTCAGCCTCCTCCTAACCCCAGTATCCAACCACCATGTCAGCCTCCTCCTAACCCCAGTATCCAACCATCATGTCAGCCTCCTCCTAACCCCAGTATCCAACCACCATGTCAGCCTCCTCCTAACCCCAGTATCCAACCATCATGTCAGCCTCCTAACCCCAGTATCCAACCACCATGTCAGCCTCCTCCTAACTCCAGTATCCAACCATCATGTCAGCCTCCTCCTAACCCCAGTATCCAACCATCATGTCAGCCTCCTAACCCCAGTACCCAACCACCATGTCAGCCTCCTCCTAACCCCAGTATCCAACCATCATGTCAGCCTCCTCCTAACCCCAGTATCCAACCACCATGTCAGCCTCCTAACCCCAGTATCCAACCACCATGTCAGCCTCCTCCTAACCCCAGTATCCAACCACCATGTCAGCCTCCTAACCCCAGTATCCAACCACCATGTCAGCCTCCTCCTAACCCCAGTATCCAACCACCATGTCAGCCTCCTCCTAACCCCAGTATCCAACCATCATGTCAGCCTCCTCCTAACCCCAGTACCCAACCACCATGTCAGCCTCCTCCTAACCCCAGTATCCAACCACCATGTCAGCCTCCTAACCCCAGTATCCAACCATCATGTCAGCCTCCTAACCCCAGTATCCAACCACCATGTCAGCCTCCTAACCCCAGTATCCAACCACCATGTCAGCCTCCTCCTAACCCCAGTATCCAACCACCATGTCAGCCTCCTAACCCCAGTATCCAACCACCATGTCAGCCTCCTCCTAACCCCAGGATCCAACCACCATGTCAGCCTCCAAACCCCAGTATCCAACCATCATGTCAGCCTCCTCCTAACCCCAGTACCCAACCCCCATGTCAGCCTCCTCCTAACCCCAGTACCCAACCACCATATCAGCCTCCTAACCCCAGTATCAAACCACCATGTCAGCCTCCTAACCCCAGTATCCAACCACCATGTCAGCCTCCTCCTAACCCCAGGATCCAACCACCATGTCAGCCTCCAAACCCCAGTATCCAACCATCATGTCAGCCTCCTCCTAACCCCAGTACCCAACCCCCATGTCAGCCTCCTCCTAACCCCAGTACCCAACCACCATATCAGCCTCCTAACCCCAGTATCAAACCACCATGTCAGCCTCCTAACCCCAGTATCCAACCACCATGTCAGCCTCCTCCTAACCCCAGTATCCAACCACCATGTCAGCCTCCTCCTAACCCCAGTATCCAACCACCATGTCAGCCTCCTAACCCCAGTATCCAACCACCATCATTTCTCAAGCCATCCAATGTATTTTTTACTGAAACAAACATCTGCTTCAAATTCAAAGGAACGTTTACATAAAATTTAGTTTAGATAAAATGAGATGAAGATTTTCAATAAATAAAACAGTCGTGTCATAACCCCCTTCAACCATCATTACTATACTGTAGTACGACAATCCTTCCCCAGCTATGTGTGGCTGACATTAATGACATATATAGGCTGATATAACTGACATATATAGACTGATATAACTGACATATATAGGCTGATCTGACTGACATATATAGGCTGATATAACGGACATATATAGACTGATATAACTGACATATATAGGCTGATCTGACTGACATATATAGGCTGATATAACTGACATATATAGACTGATATAACTGACAAATATAGGCTGATCTGACTGACATATATAGGCTGATATAACTGACATATATAGGCTGATCTGACTGACATATATAGGCTGACATAACTGACATATATAGGCTGATCTGACTGACATATATAGGCTGACATAACTGACATATATAGGCTGATCTGACTGACATATATAGGCTGATCTGACTGACATATATAGGCTGACATAACTGACATTTATAGGCTGATCTGACTGACATATACAGGCTGATCTGACTGACATATATAGGCTGATCTGACTGACATATATAGGCTGACATAACTGACATATATAGGCTGATCTGACTGACATATATAGGCTGACATAACTGACATATATATTGGCTGATATAACTGACATATATAGGCTGATCTGACTGACATATATAGGCTGACATAACTGACATATATAGGCTGACGTAACTGAAATATATAGGAAAATATAACTGACATATATAGGCTGATATAACTGACATATATAGGCTGACATAACTGATATATATAGGCAAATATAACTGACATATATAAGCTGATCTGACTGATATATATAGGCAAATATAACTGACATATATAGGCTGATCTGACTGACATTTATAGGCTGATCTGACTGACATATATAGGCTGATATAACTGACATATATAGGCTGACATAACTGACATATATAGGCTGACAACTGACATATATACGCTGATCTGACTGACATATAGGCTGATATAACTGACATATATAGGCTGACATAACTGACATATATAGGCTGATATAACTGACATATATAGGCTGATATAACTGACATATATAGGCTGATATAACTGACATATATAGGCTGATCTGACTGACATATATAGGCTGATATAACTGACATATATAGGCTGATATAACTGACATTTATAGGCTGATCTGACTGACATATATAGGCTGATATAACTGACATATATAGGCTGATCTGACTGACATATATAGGCTGATATAACTGACATATATAGGCTGATCTGACTGACATATAGGCTGATATAACTGACATATATAGGCTGATCTGACTGACATATATAGGCTGATATAACTGACATATATAGGCTGATCTGACTGACATATATAGGCTGATATAACTGACATATATAGGCTGATCTGACTGACATATATAGGCTGATCTGACTGACATATATAGGCTGATCTGACTGACATATATAGGCTGATATAACTGACATATATAGGCTGATCTGACTGACATATATAGGCTGACATAACTGACATATATAGGCTGATATAACTGACATATATAGGCTGATCTGACTGACATATATAGGCTGACATAACTGACATATATAGGCTGATCTGACTGACATATATAGGCTGACATAACTGACATATATAGGCTGATCTGACTGACATATATAGGCTGATCTGACTGACATATATAGGCTGATCTGACTGACATATATAGGCTGACAACTAACATATATAGGCTGATCTGACTGACATATATAGGCTGACATAACTGACATTTATAGGCTGATCTGACTGACATATACAGGCTGATCTGACTGACATATATAGGCTGATCTGACTGACATATACAGGCTGATCTGACTGACATATATAGGCTGATCTGACTGACATATATAGGCTGACATAACTGACATATATAGGCTGATCTGACTGACATATATAGGCTGACATAACTGACATATATATTGGCTGATATAACTGACATATATAGGCTGATCTGACTGACATATATAGGCTGACATAACTGACATATATAGGCTGACGTAACTGAAATATATAGGAAAATATAACTGACATATATAGGCTGATATAACTGACATATATAGGCTGATATAACTGACATATATAGGCTGACATAACTGATATATATAGGCAAATATAACTGACATATATAAGCTGATCTGACTGATATATATAGGCAAATATAACTGACATATATAGGCTGATCTGACTGACATATATAGGCTGATCTGACTGACATATATAGGCTGATATAACTGACATATATAGGCTGACATAACTGACATATATAGGCTGACAACTGACATATATACGCTGATCTGACTGACTTATATTGGCTGACATAATTGACATATATAGGCTGACATAACTGACATATATAGGCTGATATAACTGACATATATAGGCTGATATAACTGACATATATAGGCTGATATAACTGACATATATAGGCTGATCTGACTGACATATATAGGCTGATATAACTGACATATATAGGCTGATATAACTGACATTTATAGGCTGATCTGACTGACATATATAGGCTGATATAACTGACATATATAGGCTGATCTGACTGACATATATAGGCTGATCTGACTGACATATACAGGCTGATCTGACTGACATATATAGGCTGATCTGACTGACATATATAGGCTGACATAACTGACATATATATTGGCTGATATAACTGACATATATAGGCTGATCTGACTGACATATATAGGCTGACATAACTGACATATATAGGCTGACGTAACTGAAATATATAGGAAAATATAACTGACATATATAGGCTGATATAACTGACATATATAGGCTGATATAACTGACATATATAGGCTGACATAACTGATATATATAGGCAAATATAACTGACATATATAAGCTGATCTGACTGATATATATAGGCAAATATAACTGACATATATAGGCTGATCTGACTGACATATATAGGCTGATCTGACTGACATATATAGGCTGATATAACTGACATATATAGGCTGACATAACTGACATATATAGGCTGACAACTGACATATATACGCTGATCTGACTGACATATATTGGCTGACATAATTGACATATATAGGCTGACATAACTGACATATATAGGCTGATATAACTGACATATATAGGCTGATATAACTGACATATATAGGCTGATATAACTGACATATATAGGCTGATCTGACTGACATATATAGGCTGATATAACTGACATATATAGGCTGATATAACTGACATTTATAGGCTGATCTGACTGACATATATAGGCTGATATAACTGACATATATAGGCTGATCTGACTGACATATATAGGCTGATATAACTGACATATATAGGCTGATCTGACTGACATATAGGCTGATATAACTGACATATATAGGCTGATCTGACTGACATATATAGGCTGATATAACTGACATATATAGGCTGATCTGACTGACATATATAGGCTGATATAACTGACATATATAGGCTGATCTGACTGACATATATAGGCTGATCTGACTGACATATATAGGCTGATCTGACTGACATATATAGGCTGATATAACTGACATATATAGGCTGATCTGACTGACATATATAGGCTGACATAACTGACCTAAATCAGTTTGCGTATGCTGATATTAACTATGGGTAGTAGGAAGTTACAGCATCATTTTTAGTCACAATAAATGTGATGTCACCACACTACACACACACCCACCTCTACTCTACTCTCCTCCCTTCTTCTCTTCCTGTTCTCCTCCCTTCTTCTCTCCCTGTTCTCCTCCCTCCTTCTCTCCTAGTTCTCCTCCCTCCTCTCCTAGTTCTCCTCCCTCCTCTCCTAGTTCTCCTCCCTCCTCTCCTAGTTTACATTTAAGTCATTTAGCAGACGCTCTTATCCAGAGCGACTTACAAATTGGTGCGTTCACCTTAAGACATCCAGTGGAACAGCCACTTTACAATAGTGCATCTAAATCTTTTAAGGGGGGTGAGAAGGATTACTTTATCCTATCCTAGGTATTCCTGAAAGAGGTGGGGTTTCAGGTGTCTCCGGAAGGTGGTGATTGACTCCGCTGTCCTGGCGTCGTGAGGGAGTTTGTTCCACCATTGGGGGGCCAGAGCAGCGAACAGTTTTGACTGGGCTGCGCGGGAACTGTACTTCTTCAGTGGTAGGGAGGCGAGCAGGCCAGAGGTGGATGAACGCAGTGCCCTTGTTTGGGTGTAGGGCCTGATCAGAGCCTGGAGGTACTGAGGTGCCGTTCCCCTCACAGCTCCGCAGGCAAGCACCATGGTCTTGTAGCGGATGCGAGCTTCAACTGGAAGCCAGTGGAGAGAGCGGAGGAGCGGGGTGACGTGAGAGAACTTGGGAAGGTTGAACACCAGACGGGCTGCGGCGTTCTGGATGAGTTGTAGGGGTTTAATGGCACAGGCAGGGAGCCCAGCCAACAGCGAGTTGCAGTAATCCAGACGGGAGATGACAAGTGCCTGGATTAGGACCTGCGCTGCTTCCTGTGTGAGGCAGGGTCGTACTCTGCGGATGTTGTAGAGCATGAACCTACAAGAACGGGCCACCGCCTTGATGTTAGTTGAGAACGACAGGGTGTTGTCCAGGATCACGCCAAGGTTCTTAGCGCTCTGGGAGGAGGACACAATGGAGTTGTCAACCGTGATGGCGAGATCATGGAACGGGCAGTCCTTCCCGGGAGGAAGAGCAGCTCCGTCTTGCCGAGGTTCAGCTTGAGGTGGTGATCCGTCATCCACACTGATATGTCTGCCAGACATGCAGAGATGCGATTCGCCACCTGGTCATCAGAAGGGGGAAAGGAGAAGATTAATTGTGTGTCGTCTGCATAGCAATGATAGGAGAGACCATGTGAGGTTATGACAGAGCCAAGTGACTTGGTGTATAGCGAGAATAGGAGAGGGCCTAGAACAGAGCCCTGGGGGACGCCAGTGGTGAGAGCGCGTGGTTCTAGTTCTCCTCCCTCCTCTCCTAGTCCTCCTCCCTCCCTCTCCTAGTTCTCCTCCCTCCTCTCCTAGTTCTCCTCCCTCCTCTCCTAGTTCTCCTCCCTCCTCTCCTAGTTCTCCTCCCTCCTCTCCTAGTTCCTAATTCCATAATGTGGTTCGGGATTATGTCCACCTCATTCCTGATAGAAAGATTCCCTTTGATGGTATAACAGCTGTGGGAAATTCAATTATCTCTTGTAGCAGAAAGCCATACACAAAATATATATATTTTTTTTTCAGCAAATCATTTATTTTCAGAAATTGAATTGGAACAAAATTACTTAACAGAACTACAGATTGATTTGATTACACACATTAACACCTGTCACAACAGTCCCAGGGAGATGGAACTACCTCTTAGATATCATAACAATTCATTAACACCGGTCACAGCAGTCCTAGAGAGATGGAACTACCTCTTAGATATCATAACAATTCATTAACACCTGTCACAGCAGTCCTAGAGAGATGGAACTACCTCTTAGATATCATAACAATTCATTAACACCTGTCACAGCAGTCCTAGAGAGATGGAACTACCTCTTAGATATCATAACAATTCATTAACACCTGTCACAGCAGTCCTAGAGAGATGGAACTACCTCTTAGATATCATAACAATTCATTAACATCTGCCACAACAGTCCTAGAGAGATGGAACTACCTCTTAGATATCATAACAATTCATTAACATCTGCCACAACAGTCCTAGAGAGATGGAACTACCTCTTAGATATCATAACAATTCATTAACACCTGTCACAACAGTCCTAGAGAGATAGAACTACCTCTTAGATATCATAACAATTCATTAACACCTGTCACAACAGTCCTAGAGAGATGGAACTACCTCTTAGATGAATTTAGCCAGAGACGAAAAACAAACAAACTGTCTGGAACTCCAGTAACATCTACTCCTTATGAGTCTCAAACTACTTCCGGTCTGGAACTCCAGTAACATCTACTCCTTATGAGTCTCAAACTACTTCCTGTCTGGAACTCCAGTAACATCTACTCCTTCGTAGTCTCAAACATCTTCTTTCTGTCTGATTTGTCTTCGATGTTCTTACGCCAGTCACCCACAGATTCTTTGTCCTGAGGTGGGAAGAGAAGCAGATCAAATATATTAGTCTACATTGTGTTGTGTTGGATCCATGTACGTTTGTTTCTATGTGCATTTGAGTAATACAACAATTAATCCCAAATTTAAAAAAACAACGACTCAGAATCATCCACATTAGAGTGCTGAGGTGAAAAACAGTGTTTACACTATAGCAGTAGTTTTGAGGTGAAAAACAGTGTTTACACTATAGCAGTAGTTTTGAGGTGAAAAACAGTGTTTACACTATAGCAGTAGTTTTGAGGTGAAAAACAGTGTTTACACTATAGCAGTAGTTTTGAGGTGAAAAACAGTGTTTACACTATAGCAGTAGTTTCACTTGTTAATGTATCAGATTACACTCACATTATTTGTAATATACCGTTTGGTGTCAGCAGTGGGATCCTCTTGAACTCTCATACAACGAACTCAACTGATATTAAGTTATAGTATTTGGAAGCAAATCTACCTCTTCCTTGACCTCCTTCTTGACTTGTTTCAGGTTGGCCCTCAGATCCATGGACACCTTGTGTTTGGAGCCCAGCAGAGCCTGGAGCATAGCATCAGCAGACATGCGGACTTTCTTCAGGACGGGCTTCTTGAACTTGCCCTTGAGGTCCTGTACTTTAATCTGCAGATCCTCAATCTGAACCGAGAGAGAGAGAGAGAGAGAGAGAGAGAGAGAGAGAGAGAGAGAGAGAGAGAGAGAGAGACTAAACAAACTACACGCACACCACATATCAGATATAACCCCACCTCTTTATCATTACAGTATATCAGATATAACCCCACCTCTTTATCATTACAGTATATCAGATATAACCCCACCTCTTTATCATTACAGTATATCAGATATAACCCCACCTCTTTACCATTACAGATCAGATATAACCCCACCTCTTTATCATTACAGTATATCAGATATAACCCCACCTCTTTATCATTACAGTATATCAGATATAACCCCACCTCTTTATCATTACAGATCAGATATAACCCCACCTCTTTACCATTACAGTATATCAGATATAACCCCACCTCTTTACCATTACAGTATATCAGATATAACCCCACCTCTTTACCATTACAGTATATCAGATATAACCCCACCTCTTTATCATTACAGATCAGATATAACCCCACCTCTTTACCATTACAGATCAGATATAACCCCACCTCTTTACCATTACAGATCAGATATCACCCCACCTCTTTATCATTACAGTATATCAGATATAACCCCACCTCTTTACCATTACAGTATATCAGATATAACCCCACCTCTTTACCATTACAGTATATCAGATATAACCCCACCTCTTTACCATTACAGTATATCAGATATAACCCCACCTCTTTATCATTACAGTATATCAGATATAACCCCACCTCTTTACCATTACAGTATATCAGATATAACCCCACCTCTTTACCATTACAGTATATCAGATATAACCCCACCTCTTTACCATTACAGTATATCAGATATAACCCCACCTCTTTACCATTACAGTATATCAGATATAACCCCACCTCTTTATCATTACAGTATATCAGATATAACCCCACCTCTTTACCATTACAGTATATCAGATATAACCCCACCTCTTTATCATTACAGTATATCAGATATAACCCCACCTCTTTATCATTACAGTATATCAGATATAACCCCACCTCTTTACCATTACAGTATATCAGATATAACCCCACCTCTTTATCATTACAGTATATCAGATATAACCCCACCTCTTTACCATTACAGATCAGATATAACCCCACCTCTTTGTCACTTTTGCCAACTTTGCTGCCCAGGTCGTATCTCTCCTCATCTATCACATCAATCTTCTGGTGCATCTTCTTACACAGGTCCTGTTCAGAGACAATCACAGTGACTCATAACACGAGACAGACAGCCAATGTGTTACATTACAAACGTTGTTGTTAAATGGGATATTACTAGTGTAAAATGCAATCCAATTGTACTGTTATATTGTGAAAGGAAACGATAACAACTACAACTGGCATTAACACAGACAATTCTGATGTTTTTTTTTCTACTAATAGGTCTATTGACCAATCACATCAGGTCTTTTCATATCAAATATTTTTCAGAGCTGATTGGTCAACAGAACAATTAGTGAATAAAATGATGAGAATTGGGCTGCCTGTCTCAACGCAGCCTATGTGATACCTGGAGTTCTGCAATGGATCCTGTGAGCTGCAGAGGAGTGATATTTTCACTCATGTACTGCTTCCTGTCCTCTAAAGACTGGGCTTCCTCTTCCGCTATCAGTTCCTGGGCGATCTGGAGCATCAGGCTCTGGGGGACAGCAACAACACAGCAACCTTCTTTTTTTTTTTTACGTACTTGAAAGATGAATTATCTGAAGCATTTTACAGACATTTACATGACATTTATATTTCAATTGGAGTGTTGATCTAGTTACGGTAGAAGGGTTGAATCCTAAGAAACCTGCCTACACATAGCTGGAAGTACCATACCAACATGGTTACTGTGGTAGGTCAAAGCTGTGGGCTGGAAAACCCCTTGGTAGAGCATGGGTGGAATAGGCATTGCGGTGCTCATGTGAATCACTGTTTTTCAGTTTCAGACCAATGCTTATTCTCACTTAAAATGTAGTTTTTTTTTTTTTTTTTAAATAGTCAAGTCTTACTAAGGGAAAGGCCTCAAAGCAGTGATTGTCTTTTATATTTTTGATTTGTTAATATAACATTTGTTATCAAAAAGTGGTTGGATTGTTTGTAAAAAATCGTACATTATCACAAGTGGTATTTTTGTCATAATGTTTAAGAGGTAAGAGATCTCTCTAAGCTGTTTATATAAGATCTCTGTTGAGTCACTAACTGGATAGAATCTTAGAGAGGTCATGAAGAAGTCATGGAAGTTGCCATTGGTTACCTTCAGATGATGCTTGCGGCTCGATGACATCTTTTTCCTGTCAGAAAGAGTGAGTACAATACATGTCATTCTCTTGTTGTTCAGGAACAGGTATGACCATTTTGTTCCATTTTGTAAAATAAATACAATTCTGGATATATGCAAAAAATATTCTGTAAACTTTTTCCTAATGTTGAAATCCACTTTTACTCACTCAGACATGATGTCTGTTTGGTCTTTTCACCGTTCTGAGGAAGAAGTAAAAACACTACAGTTAAATTATCTTCTGCTGGTTTTTAACAATGAATTCCATCCAATGAAAAACGACACAAAGTTGTACGGCAGCCATGACACACATAAGCCAGTTCCAAGAAAGATCCCCTGTCACGTTCCTTGTTCCTTTACTTAACAACCAAATCAGCAAATCAAATGTATTTATAAAACCCTTCGTACATCAGCTGATATCTCAAAGTGCTGTACAGAAACCCAGCCTAAAAGCCCAAACAGCAAGCAATGCAGGTGTAGAAGCACGATGGCTAGGAAAAACTCCCTAGAAAGGCCAAAACCTAGGAAGAAACCTAGAGAGGAACCAGGCTATGTGGGGTGGCCAGTCCTCTTCTGGCTGTGCCGGGTGGAGATTATAAACCTAGAGAGGAACCAGGCTATGTGGGGTGGCCAGTCCTCTTCTGGCTGTGCCGGGTGGAGATTATAAACCTAGAGAGGAACCAGGCTATGTGGGGTGGCCAGTCCTCTTCTGGCTGTGCCGGGTGGAGATTATAAACCTAGAGAGGAACCAGGCTATGTGGGGTGGCCAGTCCTCTTCTGGCTGTGCCGGGTGGAGATTATAAACCTAGAGAGGAACCAGGCTGTGGGGTGGCCAGTCCTCTTCTGGCTGTGCCGGGTGGAGATTATAAACCTAGAGAGGAAGCAGGCTGTGGGGTGGCCAGTCCTCTTCTGGCTGTGCCGGGTGGAGATTAGAAACCTAGAGAGGAACCAGGATGTGGGGGGTGGCCAGTCCTCTTCTGGCTGTGCCAGGTGGAGAGGAACCAGGATGTGGGGGGTGGCCAGTCCTCTTCTGGCTGTGCCAGGTGGAGAGGAACCAGGATGTGGGGGGGTGGCCAGTCCTAGTCTCAAATGATCATAATCCAACTTTCTCCTCCAAACGCCAGATTGGTGGATCGGATTACTATCACTGCGTTTACACATGCAGCCCAATTCTGATCCTTCCCCCCACTTATTGATCTTTTGACCAATCAGATCAACTCTTTAAACCAATCAGATCAACTCTTTAGCCAATAGTTAGGCAAAAGCTCAGAATTGTTCTGCCTGTGTAAAGGCAGCCGTTGTGGCTGTTGTCTAATCCCTCACTCCCCATGGTGGTGTGTTTAAAACACTACACCAGTCCACAGTTGTGTGCATACTGCCACCTGGTGAGAAGTTTGTGAAAAGTCAACAAATCCAAGAAGTTGCCTTTTGCCTCCCATATGGCACTCTATTCCCTATATAGCGCACTACTTTTACCAGAGTCCAATGGCACCCTATTCCCTATATAGCGCACTACTTTTGACCAGGGCCTGTGCACTATATAGGGAATAGGCTTCCATTTGGGATGCAGACCCTGGAGCCTTCTAGAAGAGATTTCTGTCAGGTGTCAGATCTCAATGACACAATAAGAGCGAGTACTAAAAACAGCCTCCATAAAATCTATCAACAGCCAACTATTAAAGACATGACTGCTTGTGGTGAATCTACTGAGTCACTAGACTACATTAGATTCAGTTCTAGATGATCAATCAACCCAACAAGCAAAACAGCTTTTACAAATGACTTTATTTAACTAGGCAAGTCAGTTAAGAACAAATTCTTATTTTCAATGACGGCCTAGGAACAGTGGGTTAACTGCCTGTTCGGGGGGCAGAACAATAGATTTGTACCTTGTCAGCTCGGGGATTTGAACTTGCAACCTTTCGGTTACTAACCACTAGGCTACCCTGCCGCCCCAACTAAAGCTAGTCTCTACAACATGAGAGCCTGGTTCAAAGTGTGTTTCCACCATGCAGTAACATGACTCAACTGAGCACAACGTGATGATCAGAGGCAATATAGCATGTAGACATTCTTCTCTTGGTCAGGGTGCATCCTTCCCTTGGTCAGGGAGCATTTTTCCCTTGGTCCGGGAGCATTCTTCCCTTGGTCTGGGAGCATTCTTCCCTTGGTCAGGGAGCATTCTTCCCTTGGTCAGGGAGCATTCTTCCCTTGGTCCGGGAGCATTCTTCCCTTGATCAGGGAGCATTCTTCCCTTGGTCAGGGAGCATCCTTCCCTTGGTCAGGGATCATACTAGGAAATCTTTCTATTAGTAGGCTACTAAGGTAAGCATGCCTTGGTATCATACACATACAATAAGTCTATTTATTTTTTATTTTATTTAACTAGGCAAGTCAGTTAAGAACAAGTTCTTATTTACAATGACGGCCTGCCCCGGTCAAACCCGGACAGCGCTGGGCCCATTGTGTGGCGCCCTACGGGATGGTTCTGACTTAGAATATGTGGACAACTATAAATACCTACGTGTCTGGCAAGACTGTAAACTCTTCCAGACTCACATTAAGCATCTCCAATCCAAAGTTAAATTTAGTATCGGCTTCCTATTTCGCAACAAAGCCTCCTTCACTCATGCTGCCAAACATACCCTCGTAAAACTGACCATCCTACCGATCCTCAACGACATCATTTACAAAATAGCCTCTAACACTCTACTCAGCAAATTGGATGCAGTCTATCACATACTACTACCCACACTGCGACCTGTATGCTCTCGTTGGCTGGTCCTTGCTACATATTCATCGCCAAACCCGCTGGATCCAGATCTATAAGTCTTTGTTAGGTATAGCTTATCTCAGCTCATTGGTCACCATAGCAACACCCACCCGTAGCACGCACTCCAGCAGGTATATTTCACTGGTCATCCACAAAGCCCACACCCTCTTTGGCCGCCTTTCCTTCCAGTTCTCTGCTGCCAGTGACTGCAACAAATTGCAAAAATCACTTAAGTTGGAGACTTATATCTCCCTAACTAACTTTAAACGTCAGCTGTCAGAGCAGCTTACCAATCGCTGCAGCTGTACACAGGCCATCTGTAAATAGCCCATCCAACCAACTACCTACTTCATCCCCATATTTATTTTCTGCTCTTGTTCACACCAGTATGTCTACTTGCACATCCCCATCTGCACATCTATCACTCCAGTGTAATTTGCTAAATTGTAATTACTTCGCCACTATTGGCCTATTTATTGCCTTACCTCCTTACTTAATTTGCTCAAACTGTATATAGATTTTTCTATTGTGTTATTGACTGTACGTTTGTTTATCCCATGTGTAACTCTGTGATTGTTGTTTTTGTCGCACCTGGTTAAATAAAAGTGAAATATATATATATATGTTTTTTAAACTCCCAATCACGGCCGGTAGTGATACAGCCAGGAAGAGTCTATGCCTCCCCCAGGGACCACTATGTTACAAAGTATTCATCATCATCATCATCATCATCAAGTATAACATAAAGCAAAAAGGTTGGACATAAAGTATCCAATGTGTTACGGCACTAAATAAAGTATTTTCTATTGGAATTGTACATTATGTTTTCTATCATTTTTCTGTCAACCGACATACAGTGGACAATACATGAAAACACTGAAAGAGACACGGGGAATGAGACTAGCGGCTAAGTTTAGCTATAAGTCTCCTGATTGACATTAAGATCTGATACTGTGTGAGGTATCAGCGGTTCTCACCACGACTTGGCTGTTACAGACAGAAACAAACAACCTTCAGCCAGGACACGGTCCCAAGTGCCTAAAATTTTTCCTAAAGGTCTTCAACTTCAAAGAGGAAATTAATGTTCCTATTCACTGTACTGCTTGGATTATTACTGAGTATTACTGACTATTACTGAGTATTACTGACTATCGCTGACTATTACTGACTATTACTGACTATCGCTGACTATCACTGACTATTACTGACTATTACTGATTATTACTGACTATTACTGATTATTACTGAGCATAATTGAGTATTACTGACTATTACTGAGTATTACGAACAATGACTGACTATTACTGACAATTACCGACTAATACCGACTATTACCGACTATTACCGACTAATACCGACTAATACTGACTATTACCGACTATTACTGACTATTACTGACAATTACCGACTATTACCGACTATTACCGACTATTACCGACTAATACTGACTATTACCGACTATTACTGACTATTACTGAATATTACTGACTATTACTGACTATTACTGACAATTACTGACTATTACCGACTATTACTGACAATTACTGACTATTACCGACTATTACCGACTATTACCGACTATTACCGACTATTACCGACTAATACCGACTAATACCGACTATTACTGACTATTACCGACTATTACTGACTATTACTGACTATTACTGACTATTACCGACTATTACTGACTATTACCGACTATTACCGACTATTACTGACTATTACTGACTATTACTGAATATTACTGAATATTACCGACTATTACTGACTATTACTGCGTATTACTGCGTATTACTGAGTATTACTGAGTATTACTGACTATTACTGCGTATTACTGACTATTACTGAGTATTACTGACTATTACTGAGTATTACTGACTATTACTGAGTATTACTGACTATTACTGACTATTACTGACTATTACTGAGTATTACTGACTATTACTGAGTATTACTGACTATTACTGAGTATTACTGACTATTACTGAGTATTACTGACTATTACTGAGTATTACTGACTATTACTGCGTATTACTGACTATTACTGACTATTACTGACTATTATTGACTATTACCGAGTATTACCGAGTTTTGCAGAGTATTACTCTACAGACCCGACAGGCTGTCACAATAGATATGAATTTTAAAAACCGTATAGTGAAACACCAGCAATATGAAGCCAGAACCACAGATAGCCAACATATGTTAGTGAACCACAGATAGCCTACATATGTTAGTGAACCACAGATAGCCTACATATGTTAGTGAACCACAGATAACCTACATATGTTAGTGAACCACAGATAGCCTACATATGTTAGTGAACCACAGATAGCCTACATATGTTAGTGAACCACAGAGAGCCTACATATGTTAGTGAACCACAGATAGCCTACATATGTTAGTGAACCACAGATAGCCTACATATGTTAGTGAACCACAGATAGCCTACATATGTTAGTGAACCACAGGTAGCCTACATATGTTAGTGAACCACAGATAGCCTACATATGTTAGTGAACCACAGATAGCCTACATATGTTAGTGAACCACAGAGAGCCTACATATGTTAGTGAACCACAGATAGCCTACATATGTTAGTGAACCACAGATAGCCTACATATGTTAGTGAACCACAGATAGCCTACATATGTTAGTGAACCACAGGTAGCCTACATATGTTAGTGAACCACAGATAGCCTACATATGTTAGTGACCATATGTCTTACAGGGCCCATGTTTAAAACGCACCCCCTGGGGTATAACTTTATAGGCTTGAGTGTTGGTGTTGATGAGGTCTTTGACCCAAGTTGGTGGACGGGGCCAGAGGCAGGTGGGAGGGTAGCATCCTCAGATTGTAAATGAATCATGTCTGCAGGACATCTGGTATCACCTCAGTGAGATAAACCAACCTAAAGGAAAACTATCCCATGAATCTAGTCTGATTCAGGGATAAGCTGTCTGTATCATCTGTCATTAATATGGATCTAGTCTGATTCAGGGATAGGCTGTCTGTATCATCTGTCATTAATATGGATCTAGTCTAATTCAGGGATAGGCTGTCTGTCATTAATATGGATCTAGTCTAATTCAGGGATAGGCTGTCTGTATCATCTGTCATTAATATGGATCTAGTCTAATTCAGGGATAGGCTGCCTGTATCATCTGTCATTAATATGGATCTAGTCTAATTCAGGGATAGGCTGTCTGTATCGTCTGTCATTAATATGGATCTAGTCTGATTCAGGGATAGGCTGTCTGTCATTAATATGGATCTAGTCTGATTCAGGGATAGGCTGTCTGTATCATCTGTCATTAATATGGATCTAGTCTGATTCAGGGATAGGCTGTCTGTCATTAATATGGATCTAGTCTGATTCAGGGATAGGCTGTCTGTCATTAATATGGATCTAGTCTGATTCAGGGATAGGCTGTCTGTATCATCTGTCATTAATATGGATCTAGTCTGATTCAGGGATAGGTTGCCTGTATCGTCTGTCATTAATATGGATCTAGTCTGATTCAGGGATAGGCTGTCTGTATCATCTGTCATTAATATGGATCTAGTCTGATTCAGGGATAGGCTGTCTGTCATTAATATGGATCTAGTCTGATTCAGGGATAGGCTGTCTGTCATTAATATGGATCTAGTCTGATTCAGGGATAGGCTGTCTGTATCATCTGTCATTAATATGGATCTAGTCTGATTCAGGGATAGGCTGTCTGTATTGTGTGTCATTAATATGGATCTAGTCTGATTCAGGGATAGGCTGTCTGTATCATCTGTCATTAATATGGATCTAGTCTGATTCAGGGATAGGCTGTCTGTCATTAATGTGGATCTAGTCTGATTCAGGGATAGGCTGTCTGTCATTAATATAGATCTAGTCTGATTCAGGGATAGGTTGTCTGTCATTAATATGGATCTAGTCTGATTCAGGGATAGGCTGTCTGTATCATCTGTCATTAGTACATTGATTTGTCGTTATGATCAGAAAATGTTCTCACTTTGAAATGCTTTTTCCTAATTGACTTTTGACATTTGGGGAATTTGGTTCACTGTGACATCTCAGATATAATTGTAAACACTAAGAGGATATGTAAATGTCTGAGAGGTTCCCATCCATCATTGTCATTATTAATCAAAAAAGCTGGCGTGCCTTTGAAATGCCCATAACCTTTAATAATGCATGGGTCCACATCCTGCTTCACGTATTCAAAGATACACAAGACACTGTGAACTCACAACTTCAGACCCAAACCCAATCAGATACATTATGAGGTAGAGAGTGGAAAATACCTTGATGAAGGAATCGCTGTAACGTATTTGGTATTTAACAATTAAATGGAGATTTTTCTCATCAAGCGTCCATTGTGCTACTAACAGTAGCTCTAACAGCAACAACTGACAGAAACCCAGGACTCCCATTAGTTCAGGTGACCACGGCTCATCCCTCATGTTATCACCTCATCATGACCAAACCCAGAAACCCAGGACTCCATCAGTTCAGGTGACCACGGCTCAGTCCTCATGTTATCACCTCATCATGACCAAACCCAGGACTCCATCAGTTCAGGTGACCACGGCTCAGTCCTCATGTTATCACCTCATCATGACCAAACCCAGGACTCCATTAGTTCAGGTGACCACGGCTCAGTCCTCATGTTATCACCTCATCATGACCAAACCCAGAAACCCAGGACTCCATCAGTTCAGGTGACCACGGCTCAGTCCTCATGTTATCACCTCATCATGACCAAACCCAGAAACCCAGGACTCCATCAGTTCAGGTGACCACGGCTCAGTCCTCATGTTATCACCTCATCATGACCAAACCCAGGACTCCATCAGTTCAGGTGACCACGGCTCATTCCTCATGTTATCACCTCATCATGACCAAACCCAGAAACCCAGGACTCCATCAGTTCAGGTGACCACGGCTCATTCCTCATGTTATCACCTCGTCATGACCAAACCCAGAAACCCAGGACTCCATCAGTTCAGGTGACCACGGCTCAGTCCTCATGTTATCACCTCGTCATGATCAAACCCAGAAACCCAGGACTCCCACCAGTTCAGGTGACCACGGCTCAGTCCTCATGTTATCACCTCATCATGACTAAACCCAGGACTCCATCAGTTCAGGTGACCACGGCTCAGTCCTCATGTTATCACCTCATCATGACCAAACCCAGGACTCCATTAGTTCAGGTGACCACGGCTCAGTCCTCATGTTATCACCTCATCATGACCAAACCCAGGACTCCATCAGTTCAGGTGACCACGCCTCAGTCCTCATGTTATCACCTCATCATGACCAAACCCAGAAACCCAGGACTCCATTAGTTCAGGTGACCACGCCTCAGTCCTCATGTTATCACCTCATCATGACCAAACCCAGAAACCCAGGACTCCCATCAGTTCAGGTGACCACGGCTCAGTCCTCATGTTATCACCTCATCATGACCAAACCCACCAAACACAGAAAACAGGTGTTCCAGACCAGAGCAATGCTAGTGTTCCCACTTCCAGTGGTACTATAGCTCAACTAAGACAGGGACACAACCTCATCTCAAACACACACACAGAGAGGGGCTCAGCTATGAGTTAATTAATGATAGACATTTATGATTCACGCGTTCAGCGTACCATAGTTTAACTAGGACAGGGGAAAGACAACACACACACACACACACACACACAGAACAGAACAGAACAGAACAGAGATGATCAGACAGACCAGAGAAGATCAGACAGAACAGAGATGATCAGACAGAACAGAGAGGATCAGGCAGACCAGACAGGATTAGACAAAACAGAGATGATCAGACAGGATCAGACAGACCAGAGAGGATCAGACAGAACAGAGAGGATCAGACAGAACAGAGAGGATCAGACAGGATCAGACAGAACAGAGAGGATCAGACAGAACAGAGAGGATCAGACAGAACAGAGATGATCAGACAGAACAGAGAGGATCAGGCAGACCAGACAGGATTAGACAAAACAGAGATGATCAGACAGGATCAGACAGACCAGAGAGGATCAGACAGAACAGAGAGGATCAGACAGAACAGAGAGGATCAGACAGAACAGAGAGGATCAGACAGGATCAGACAGAACAGAGAGGATCAGACAGGATCAGACAGAACAGAGAGGATCAGACAGGATCAGACAGAACAGAGAGGATCAGACAGGATCAGACAGAACAGAGAGGATCAGACAGGATCAGGCAGACCAGAGATGATCCGACAGGATCAGACAGAACAGAGAGGATCAGACAGAACAGAGAGGATCAGACAGACCAGACAGGATCAGACAGACCAGAGAGGATCAGACAGGATCAGACAGACCAGAGAGGAACAGACAGGATCAGGCAGACCAGACAGGATCAGACAGACCAGAGAGGATCAGACAGGATCAGACAGACCAGAGAGGAACAGACAGGATCAGGCAGACCAGAGAGGATCAGGCAGACCAGAGAGGATCAGACAGAACAGAGAGGATCAGACAGAACAGAGAGGATCAGACAGGATCAGACAGACCAGACAGGATCAGACAGACCAGAGAGGATCAGACAGGATCAGACAGACCAGAGAGGAACAGACAGGATCAGGCAGACCAGAGAGGATCAGGCAGACCAGAGAGGATCAGGCAGACCAGAGAGGATCAGACAGACCAGAGAGGATCAGGCAGACCAGAGAGGATCAGACAGAACAGAGATGATCAGACAGACCAGAAAGGATCAGACAGACCAGAGAGGATCAGACAGAACAGAGAGGACCAGACAGAACAGAGATGATCAGACAGAACAGAGAGGCTCACCTATGAGTTAATCCGGCCAACAGGGCAGTAGTGGTACAGAACGTGGGACTGCAGTGGCAGAGAGGAGGGCTGCGGTGGGTGGCTGTAACGCAGCCCTGGACAGACGGTTGTTTTAATGCTGTCCAGTGATGCCTCAGCACTATCCTGCCTAACTCTTTATGGACTTGGAGACCAACCCAGACCAATGGGCCGACACTCTTCTGAAAGTCTATCTCACCCCCCCCCCCCCCCACCCCCGTGCCCCCACCCTGCCCCTCCACTCCCCAGTGACCCCACACTGCCCATTCCCTCCCCAGTGCCCCAACCCTGCCCCTCCACTCCCTAGTGCCCCCCTCCCCACCCTGCCACCCACCCCCCAGTTCCCCCACCCTGCCACCCACCCCCAGTTCCCCACCCTGTCACCCACCCCCCAGTTCCCCCACCCTGCCACCCACCCCCCAGTTCCCCCACCATGCCACCCTCTCCCTCAGGCACAGACTCCTCCCCATCCCTTGACTTGGCAGGCTGCAGCCACTGCCCCCAGTTCCCCCACCATGCCACCCTCTCCCTCAGGCACAGACTCCTCCCCATCCCTTGACTTGGCTGCAGCCACTGCCCTCAGGCACAGACTCCTCCCCATCCCTTGACTTGGCAGGCTGCAGCCACTGCCCCCAGTTCCCCCACCATGCCACCCTCTCCCTCAGGCACAGACTCCTCCCCATCCCTTGACTTGGCTGCAGCCACTGCCCGCAGGCACAGACTCCTCCCCATCCCTTGACTTGGCTGCAGCCACTGCCCTCAGGCACAGACTCCTCCCCATCCCTTGACTTGGCAGGCTGCAGCCACTCTGCCCTCAGGATCCCTTCATATAAATAACCCCAGGCTTCAAGACTGTTATTCTTCTTTAATGGCTTATTGACATAGTGCTGACACCTGCCTGTCTGACATAGTGCTACCCCCTGCCTGTCTGACATAGTACTGCCCCCTGCCTGTCTGACAGAGTACTGCCACCTGCCTGTCTGACATAGTGCTGCCCCCTGCCTGTCTGACATAGTACTGCCCCCTGCCTGTCTGACATAGTGCTGCCCCCTGCCTGTCTGACATAGTGCTGCCCCCTGCCTGTCTGACAGAGTACTGCCCCCTGCCTGTCTGGCTGCCCCTGCCTGTCTGACAGAGTGCTGCCCCCTGCCTGTCTGACATAGTGCTGCCCCCTGCCTGTCTGACAGAGTACTGCCCCCTGCCTGTCTGACATAGTGCTGCCACCTGCCTGTCTGACAGAGTGCTGCCCCCTGCCTGTCTGACAGAGTACTGCCACCTGCCTGTCTGACAGAGTACTGCCCCCTGCCTGTCTGACAGAGTACTGCCACCTGCCTGTCTGACAGAGTACTGCCCCCTGCCTGTCTGACAGAGTACTGCCCCCTGCCTGTCTGACATAGTGCTACCCCCTGCCTGTCTGACAGAGTACTGCCCCTGCCTGTCTGACAGAGTACTGCCCCCTGCCTGTCTGACATAGTGCTGCCACCTGCCTGTCTGACAGAGTGCTGCCCCCTGCCTGTCTGACAGAGTACTGCCCCTGCCTGTCTGACAGAGTACTGCCCCCTGCCTGTCTGACATAGTGCTGCCACCTGCCTGTCTGACAGAGTGCTTCCCCCTGCCTGTCTGACAGAGTGCTTCCCCCTGCCTGTCTGACAGAGTACTGCCCCCTGCCTGTCTGACAGAGTACTGCCCCCTGCCTGTCTGACATAGTGCTGCCACCTGCCTGTCTGACAGAGTACTGCCACCTGCCTGTCTGACAGAGTACTGCCCCTGCCTGTCTGACATAGTGCTGCCCCCTGCCTGTCTGACATAGTGCTGCCACCTGCCTGTCTGACATAGTGCTGCCCCTGCCTGTCTGACATAGTGCTGCCACCTGCCTGTCTGACAGAGTACTGCCCCCTGCCTGTCTGACAGAGTACTGCCCCCTGCCTGTCTGACAGAGTACTGCCCCCTGCCTGTCTGACATAGTGCTGCCACCTGCCTGTCTGACATAGTGCTGCCACCTGCCTGTCTGACAGAGTACTGCCCCCTGCCTGTCTGACATAGTACTGCCCCTGCCTGTCTGACAGAGTACTGCCCCCTGCCTGTCTGACAGAGTAATGCCCCCTGCCTGTCTGACAGAGTACTGCCCCTGCCTGTCTGACAGAGTACTGCCCCCTGCCTGTCTGACAGAGTAATGCCCCTGCCTGTCTGACATAGTACTGCCCCCTGCCTGTCTGACAGAGTAATGCCCTCTGCCTGTCTGACATAGTGCTGCCCCCTGCCTGTCTGACAGAGTACTGCCCCCTGCCTGTCTGACAGTGTGCTGCCCCCTGCCTGTCTGACAGAGTACTACCCCTGCCTGTCTGACAGAGTACTGCCCCCTGCCTGTCTGACATAGTGCTGCCCCCTGCCTGTCTGACAGAGTACTACCCCTGCCTGTCTGACAGAGTACTGCCACCTGCCTGTCTGACATAGTGCTGCCCCCTGCCTGTCTAACATAGTGCTACCCCCTGCCTGTCTGACAGAGTACTGCCCCCTGCCTGTCTGACAGAGTGCTGCCCCCTGCCTGTCTGACAGAGTGCTGCCCCCTGCCTGTCTGACATAGTGCTGCCCCTGCCTGTCTGACAGAGTACTGCCCCTGCCTGTCTGACAGAGTAATGCCACCTAGTCCCAACCTCGTCACACCGTGGCTTTACTTCCAGGTTTACTCTACTCAGAATGAGACCTATGAAGAGGATATATTGTTACAGTCTAAAGGGCCAGGGTTGATTTGGAGACATGGGATTTAGTTGATTGTGTTCATGGAACTAATAGAGAACAAGTTCAACGTTCTTTTTTTTGTGAAAAAAATCACTTTTTCTTGGATTGTACCTCAAATGTCACCTGGATCTCCGAGGGGATCTTAAAGGAGGGTTGGGATATACAAAAAAACACATTTCCATTTCACACAATCATATTAATACACACGTGTACATGTGTGAAATAGGACAAATATTATGATTAGATTTGGACTATAACAGATGTACTGTTTCTGTACAGTGGTTAAGGACAGTAATATGTACAGTAATATGCTTGGGTAGATACTACTAGAGAAACGGTTTAAACAACAGTTGCCTCTGAAGACGAGCCATTGCTCCGTGTTTGTTTGGAAAGCCAAAATGAAAGTGTATTGGTGTTATAGCAGACGTTCTAGTGGCTGTAGCTAGACGATTATGTTACTGGCTCCTAACAATGCAGTAACATGTCAACAAGTACACTAATTATCTCAAATGTAAATAAATAAAAATGAAATCTTGAAATGTCAGAACGAATGTTCCCTGTTTAAAAGGTTTAAACAACACTTACTGTCACGCCCTGATCTGTTTCACCTGTCTTTGTGATTGTCTCCACCCGCCCTCCAGGTATGGCCCATCTTCCCCATTATCCCCTGGGTATTTATACCTGTGTTCTCTGTTTGTCTGTTGCCAGTTCGTCTTGTTTGTCAAATCAACCAGTGTTTTTCTCAGCTCCTGCTTTTCCCCAGTCTCTCTTTTTCTCTCCTTCCTGGTTTTGACCCTTGACTGTCCTGACTCTGAGCCCGCCTGCCTGACCACTCTGCATGTCCCTGACTCTGAGCCCGCCTGCCTGACCACTCTGCATGTCCCTGACTCTGAGCCCGCCTGCCTGACCACTCTGTCTGTCCCTGACCCTGAGCCTGCCTGCCATCCTATACCTTTCCCCTACTACTCTGGTTATCGACCCCTGCCTGACCTGACTCTGAGCCCGCCTGCCTGACCACTCTGTCTGTCCCTGACCCTGAGCCTGCCTGCCATCCTGTACCTTTCCCCTACTACTCTGGTTATCGACCCCTGCCTGCCATCCTGTACCTTTCCCCACTACTCTGGTTATCAACCCCTGCCTGACCTGACCCTGAGCCTGCCTGCCATCCTGTACCTTTCCCCTACTACTCTGGTTATCGACCCCTGCCTGACCTGACTCTGAGCCCGCCTGCCTGACCACTCTGTCTGTCCCTGACCCTGAGCCTGCCTGCCATCCTGTACCTTTCCCCTACTACTCTGGTTATCGACCCCTGCCTGCCTTGACCTGTCGTTTGCCTGTTGCTGAAATAAACATTGTTACTTCGACACAGTCTGCATCTGGGTCTTACCTTCAAACCTGATACTTACCTCTGAAGACGAGCCATTGTCCCTGTTTGCTGGTGAAGTAGTAAACTGTAGAAACAAGAAGACTCCATGTCGTGACCAGAAAATTCATCAGGTAAAAGTACAAATCAGCCCTTCACTGCTGAGCTGTTTCAGGTCATCTGATTTAGCTTTTCAATATGAAACCCCTTCTAACAGTGTTTTCAATAGGAAACCCCTTCTAACAGTGTTTTCAATAGGAAACCCCTTCTAACTGTGTTTTCAATAGGAAACCCCTTCTAACTGTGTTTTCAATATGAAACCCCTTCTAACAGTGTTTTCAATAGGAAACCCCTTCTAACAGTGTTTTCAATAGGAAACCCCTTCTAACAGTGTTTTCAACAGGAAACCCCTTCTAACAATGTTTTCAATAGGAAACCCCTTCTAACTGAACACAGTGTTTTCAATAGGAAACCCCTTCTAACTGAACACAGTGTTTTCAATAGGAAACCCCTTCTATCAGTGTTTTCAATAGGAAACCCCTTCTAACAGTGTTTTCAATAGGAAACCCCTTCTAACAGTGTTTTCAATAGGAAACCCCTTCTAACAGTGTTTTCAATAGGAAACCCCTTCTAACAGTGTTTTCAATAGGAAACCCCTTCTAACAGTGTTTTCAATAGGAAACCCCTTCTAACAGTGTTTTCAATAGGAAACCCCTTCTAACAGTGTTTTCAACAGGAAACCCCTTCTAACAGTGTTTTCAATAGGAAACCCCTTCTAACTGAGCACAGTGTTTTCAATAGGAAACCCCTTCTAACAGTGTTTTCAATAGGAAACCCCTTCTAACTGAACACAGTGTTTTCAATAGGAAACCCCTTCTAACTGAACACAGTGTTTTCAATAGGAAACCCCTTCTAACAGTGTTTTCAATAGGAAACCCCTTCTAACTGAGCACAGTGTTTCTGCAGATAGTGAACTGTTAGAGATGCTTCTGTAGAACAGATGGTACAGCCTGAATGTCTCCCTGTCAGTCAATGTGTTACCTGATGGAGCCATAGACAGGGTGACCAGCCCTGCAGGTCTTACCTCCAGCCCTGCTCTAACCAGCCTCCTCCTGGAGAGCTGCCCTCCTGCAGGTCTTACCTCCAGCCCTGCTCTAACCAGCCTCCTCCTGGAGAGCTGCGCTCCTGCAGGCCTTACCTCCAGCCCTGCTCTAACCAGCCCCCTCCTGGAGAGCTGCCCTCCTGCAGGTCTTACCTCCAGTCCTGCTCTAACCAGCCTCCTCCTGGAGAGTTGCCCTCCTGCAGGCCTTACCTCCAGTCCTGCTCTAACCAGCCTCCTCCTGGAGAGTTGCCCTCCTATAGGCCATACCCCCAGTCCTGCTCTAACCATCCTCCCCTTGGAGAGCTGCCCTCCTGCAGGCCTTACCTCCAGTCCTGCTCTAACCAACCCTTCTCCTGGAGAGCCCCCCTCCTGCAGGCCTCACCTCCAGCCCTGCTCTAACCAGCCTCCTCCTGGAGAGCCCCCCTCCTGCAGGCCTCACCTCCAGTCCTACTCTAACACACTTGATTCTACCTAACACTCTTGTGAAGGGTTGGTAGTCAACCTGTGATGAGTTCAGTAACCACCGCTGTGACAGTCTACCTAACACTCTTGTGAAGGGTTGGTAGTCAACCTGTGATGAGTTCAGTAACCACCGCTGTGACAGTCTACCTAACACTCTTGTGAAGGGTTGGTAGTCAACCTGTGATTAAATTCTAGTGATTTCAGATATGTGTCATCAGGTGTCGTCTTGCTGTAATGATGAAATGGGTGACATGAGATGTAGAGAGACCCCTCAGACGTTCTGGAACGTTTGGTTGGTATCACCTGCAGGCGAATGAGAGGCCTGCAATTAATTCACAACAAGAAGAAGAAACAACTATTTCTGTATGAATAATTACAAAGTCATTACAGGGAAAATAGCTAGAATTTGAGATAGCATGAACTTCCATGGTAAGGAAACAAATAAATCAGTTTGAAATTGGGGTGAACTACCCCTTTAAGAACACACCATATCTGACCTTTTAGGTCCTAAAATACATTTCAACCACATTGTTGCCATGACCTTTCTCCAAGAGCACATCCGAACCGTCAGTCTAACATACTGTAGATACATAGATCCTTTTAAAGCTAACTTTACAGTACATGAATCTACTACCACATCTCTTATCTGCGCCCTTAGAGACCACAGTAACATTTAAAGTCCTCTTCCAGAGGAACTTCATACACACTCTAATAAACCAAGGCACCTTGTACTGGCTGCTGTTTTCCATCCCATGGAGAATGTTGAACTAGCTGAGTGTATCTATTTCAAAGATCCCATGGAGGGGTAATGGGGGAGGAAGGGAGGAGGAAGGGAGGGGTAACGGGTGAGGAAGGGGGAGTTAAGGGGGGACAGGGGAGAGGAAGGGGGAGGAAGGGAGGAAGTAACGGGTGAGGAAGGGGGGGGGTTAAGGAGGGGGAAGGGGAGAGGATGGGGGAGGAAGGGAGGGGTAAGGGGTGAGGAAGGGGGAGGAAGGGAGGGGTTAAATGGTGAGGAAGGGAGGAGGTAACAGGTGAGGAAGGGGGAGGAAGGGAGGAGGTAACAGGTGAGGAAGGGGGAGGAAGGGAGGAGTTAACAGGTGAGGAAGGGGGAGGAAGGGAGGAGGTAACAGGTGAGGAAGGGGGAGGAACAGAGGAGGTAACAGGTGAGGAAGGGGGAGGAACAGAGGAGGTAACAGGTGAGGAAGGGGGGAGTTAAGGAGGGGGTAAGGGGGAGGAAGGGGAGGAAGGGAGGGGTTAAATGGTGAGGAAGGGAGGAAGGGAGGCGGTAACAGGTGAGGAAGGGGGAGGAAGGGAGGAGGTAACAGGTGAGGAAGGGGAGGAAGGGAGGAGGTAACAGGTGAGGAAGGGGAGGAAGGGAGGGGTTAAATGGTGAGGAAGGGGGAGGAAGGGAGGAAGGGGGACGAAGGGAGGAAGGGAGGCGGTAAGGGGTGAGGAAGGGAGGAGGTAAGGGGGGTGAGGAAGGGGGAGGAAGGAAGGGAGGGAGGGGGGAGGAAGGGAGGATGTAAGGGGTGAGGAAGGGAGGAGGGAGGAGGTAAGGGGTGAGGAAGGGGGAGGAAGGGAGAGGTAAGGGGTGATGAAGGGAGGAGGTAACGGGTGAGGAAGGGGGAGGAAGGGAGGGGTTAAATGGTGAGGAAGGGTGAGGAAGGGAGGAGGTAAGGGGTGAGGAAGGGTGAGGAAGGGAGGAGGTAAGAGGTGAGGAAGGGAGGAGGTAAGGGGTGAGGAAGGGGGAGGAAGGGAGGGGTTAAATGGTGAGGAAGGGGGAGGAAGGGAGGAGGTAAAGGGGTGAGGAAGGGGGAGGAAGGGAGGAGGTAAGGTGAGGAAGGGGGAGGAAGGGAGGAGGTAAGGGGGTGAGGAAGGGAGGAGGTAAGCGGTGAGGAAGGGAGGAGGTAAGGGGTGATGAAGGGGAGGAAGGGAGGAGGTAAGGGGTGAGGAAGGGAGGAGGTAAGGGGTGAGGAAGGGAAGAGGTAAGGGGAAAGGAAGGGAGGGGGTAAGGTGAGGAAGGGGGAGTTAAGGAGGTAAGGGGAGAGGAAGGGGAGGAAGGGAGGGTAAAGGGTGAGGAAGGGGGAGTTAAGGAGGGGGAAGGGGAGACGATGGGGGAGGAAGGAAGGAGGAAGGGGTGAGGAAGGGGGAGTTAAGGAGGGGTAAGGGGGTGAGGAAGGGGGAGGAAGGGGAGGTGGTAAGGGGTGAGGAAGGGGGAGGAAGAGAGGGGTTAAATGGTGAGGAAGGGAGGAAGGGAGGAGGTAACAGGTGAGGAAGGGGAGGAAGGGAGGAGGTAACAGGTGAGGAAGGGGGAGGAAGGGGGAGGTAACAGGTGAGGAAGGGGGGGAAGGGAGGGGTTAAATGGTCAGGAAGGGGGAGGAAGGGAGGAAGGGGGAGGAAGGGAGGCGGTAAGGGGAAAGGAAGGGGAGGAAGGGAGGAGGTAAGGTGTGAGGAAGGGGGGGAAGGGAGGAGGTAAGGGGTGAGGAAGTGGGAGGAAGGAAGGGAGGGGTAACGGGAGGAAGGGGGAGGAATGGAGGAGGTAACAGGTGAGGAAGGGGGAGGAAGGGGAGGGGTTAAATGGTGAGGAAGGGGAGGAAGGGAGGAAGGGGGAGGAAGGGAGGCGGTAAGGGGAGGAAGGGAGGAGGAAGGGAGGAGGTAAGGGGTGAGGAAGGGAGGAGGTAAGGGGTGAGGAAGTGGGAGGAAGGAAGGGAGGGAGAAGGGAGGAAGGGGGAGGAATGGAGGAGGTAAGGGGTGAGGAAGGGGGAGGAAGGAGAGGTAAGGGGTGATGAAAGGGGAGGAAGGGAGGAGGTAAGGGGTGATGAAGGGGAGGAAGGGAGAGGTAAGGGGTGATGAAGGGGGAGGAAGGAGGAGGTAAGGGGTGAAGGGGGCGGAAGGGAGGAGGTAACGGGTGAGGAAGGGGAGGCAGGGAAGAGGTAAGGGGAGGAAGGGGTGAGAAAGGGGAGGAAGGGAGGAGGTAACGGGGGAGGAAGGGAGGAGGTAAGGGGTGAGGAAGGGGGAGGAAGGGAGGAGGTAAGGGGAAAGGAAGGGGGGAGGAAGGAAGGGATTTTAACGGGGGAGGAAGGGAGGCGGTAAGGGGAAAGGAAGGGTGAGGAAGGGAGGAGGTAAGGGGAAAGGAAGGGGGAGGAAGGGAGGAGGTAAGGGGTGAGGAAGGGGGAGGTAAGGGGAAAGGAAGGGGGAGGAAGGGAGGAGGTAACGGGTGAGGAAGGGGGAGGAAGGGAGACTAAAGGGAAAGGAAGGGGAGGAAGGGGGAGGCAGTAAGGGGAAAGGAAGGGGGAGGAAGGGGGAGGAGGTAAGGGGTGAGGAAGGGGGAGGAAGGGAGGAGGTAAGGGGAAAGGAAGGGAGGAGGTAAGGGGAGAGGAAGGGGAGGAAGGGAGGAGGTGGGTGAGGAAGGGGGAGGAAGGGAGGAGGTAACGGGTGAGGAAGGGGGAGGAAGGGAGGAGGTAAGGGGTGAGGAAGGGGAGGAAGGGAGGAGGTAAGGGGTGAGGAAGGAAGGGAGGGGGTAACGGGGGAGGAAGGGGGAGATTAAATGGTGAGGAAGGGGGAGGAAGAGAGGAGGTAAGGGGTGAGGAAGGGAGGAAGAGAGGAGGTAAGGGGTGAGGAAGGGGGAGGAAGGGAGGAGGTAATTGCTGGAACAGGGGTGAGGAAGGTAGGAAGTAAGGGGTGAGGAAGGGGGAGGCAGGGAGGAGGTAAGGGGTGAGGAAGTGGGAGGAAGTAAGGGGTGAGGAAGGGGGAGGCAGGGAGGAGTTAAGGGGTGATTAAGTGGGAGGAAGTAAGGGGTGAGGAAGGGGGAGGAAGGGAGGGAGGCGGTAAGGGGTGAGGAAGGGGGAGGAGGTAAGGGGTGAGGAAGGGGGAGGAAGGGAGGCGGTAAGGGGTGAGGAAGGGGGAGGAAGGGAGGGGGTAAGAGGAAAGGAAGAGAGGGGTAAGGGGGGGAGGCAGGGGGAAGAAGGACGGAGGTAAGGAGGGAGGAAGGAGGGAGGGAAGGGAGGCGGTAAGGGGTGAGGAAGGGGAAGGAAGGGAGGGGGTAAGAGGAAAGGAAGGGAGGGGGTAAGGGGGAGGCAGGGGGGGAAGAAGGACAGAGGTAAGGAGGGAGGAAGGGAGGGAAGGGAGGCGGTAAGGGGTGAGGAAGGGGGAGGAAGGGAGGGGGTAAGAGGAAAGGAAGGGAGGGGGTAAGGGGGAGGCAGGGGGAAGAAGGACGGAGGTAAGGAGGGAGGAAGGGAGGGGCGGTAAGGGGTGAGGAAGGGAGGGGGTAAGGGGTGAGGAAGGGTGTGCCGAGGAGGAATGATGGGTGTATTTGTCATCATTTTCGTAGCTCTTTCCTGCAGTCAATGGCTAAAGCACTCTAATTGGCCTCATGGGTGAAATAATTAATAAATATATGATTTTTTACTGACAAATCCGGTGTTTCTATGTCAAACAGTTTTGTTATAAAGTGTAATATTGGGATGCACACTCAAAATGTAATACATTTAAACTCTATATCTGACATACAGGTGTCATTTAAAAAAAAGTCCATAACCATGTGTGTGAGGTGTAAACTTTTGTTTCAAAGTAGATTTGTTTAAGACAACCAAGAATTACTCCGTGTGACCCTGATTTAGCCCACTGCAGTGAAAGGTTACTGTAAGTAGAGCTGTAATTATAAGCCCAGTCTCCACGGATCAAAACCCAACACCACAACTGGTGCTGCCAGTCCAACTAGCCTCCAGACATCCTTCTAGAACATTGCTGGAACAGTCCAGACCTCACGTCAGAGTCTACTGTATAGAACTCTGAAACAGTCCAGACCTCACGTCAGAGTCTACTGTATAGAACTCTGGAACAGTCCAGACCTCACGTCAGAGTCTACTGTATAGAACTCTGGAACAGTCCAGACCTCACGTCAGAGTCTACTGCATAGATCTCTGGAACAGTCCAGACCTCACGTCAGAGTCTACTGTATAGAACTCTGGAACAGTCCAGACCTCACGTCAGAGTCTACTGTATAGAACTCTGGAACAGTCCAGACCTCACGTCAGAGTCTACTGTATAGAACTCTGGAACAGTCCAGACCTCACGTCAGAGTCTACTGTATAGAACTCTGGAACAGTCCAGACCTCACGTCAGAGTCTACTGCATAGAACTCTGGAACAGTCCAGACCTCACGTCAGAGTCTACTGTATAGAACTCTGGAACAGTCCAGACCTCACGTCAGAGTCTACTGTATAGAACTCTGGAACAGTTCAGACCTCACGTCAGAGTCTACTGTATAGAACTCTGGAACAGTCCAGACCTCACGTCAGAGTCTACTGTATAGAACTCTGGAACAGTCCAGACCTCACGTCAGAGTCTACTGTATAGAACTCTGGAACAGTCCAGACCTCACGTCAGAGTCTACTGCATAGAACTCTGGAACAGTCCAGACCTCACGTCAGAGTCTACTGCATAGAACTCTGGAACAGTCCAGACCTCACGTCAGAGTCTACTGCATAGAACTCTGGAACAGTCCAGACCTCACGTCAGAGTCTACTGCATAGAACTCTGGAACAGTCCAGACCTCACGTCAGAGTCTACTGCATAGAACTCTGGAACAGTCCAGACCTCACGTCAGAGTCTACTGCATAGAACTCTGGAACAGTCCAGACCTCACGTCAGAGTCTACTGCATAGAACTCTGGAACAGTCCAGACCTCACGGCAGAGTCTACTGCATAGAACTCTGGAACAGTCCAGACCTCACGTCAGAGTCTACTGCATAGAACTCTGGAACAGTCCAGACCTCACGTCAGAGTCTACTGCATAGAACTCTGGAACAGTCCAGACCTCACGTCAGAGTCTACTGCATAGAACTCTGGAACAGTCCAGACCTCACGTCAGAGTCTACTGTATAGAACTCTGGAACAGTCCAGACCTCACGTCAGAGTCTACTGTATAGAACTCTGGAACAGTCCAGACCTCACGTCAGAGTCTACTGTATAGAACTCTGGAACAGTCCAGACCTCACGTCAGAGTCTACTGCATAGATCTCTGAATATCCACCAATAACAAATATAACTATTTATCAGTATTATTTGAGCACTAGAAACATGATTAAAACAACTGAATATCCACCAATAACAAATATAACTATTTATCAGTATTATTTGAGCACTAGAAACATGATTAAAACAACTGTATATCCAACAATGACAAATAAAGAGCTGGTTGCTAAGAGACGTCAATCACATCAAAGCCAGTCTAACAGCCATGATGATCTGTAGGGAAACAAACGGTAGCATTACCAGAGCTAATTGAAGTTGTGGACAGCCTTCAGTATGAACCCGGAGACATGAGAGAAGATGCATGTGAACAGAGAGGGTCTGAGGACGGACAGGGCTGGAGGCTATACAGTCTACCTGATATGATAGTCTGATATAATGATGTTTGTTCCCAAGCCTTAACCTGTTCCCAAACATTAACCTGTTCACATGCAGGACTGACAGGGCTGGAGGCTATACAGTCTACCTGATATGATAGTCTGATATAATGATGTTTGTTCCCAAACCTTAACCTGTTCCCAAGCATTAACCTGTTCCCAAACATTAACCTGTTCCCAAGCATTAACCTGTTCCCAAGCATTAACCTGTTCCCATGCATTAACCTGTTCCCAAACATTAACCTGTTCCCAAACATTAACCTGTTCCCAAACATTAACCTGTTCCCAAACATTAACCTGTTCCCAAACATTAACCTGTTCCCAAACATTAACCTGTTCCCAAACATTAACCTGTTCCCAAACATTAACCTGTTCCCAAACATTAACCTGTTCCCAAACATGATCCTGTTCCCAAACATTAACCTGTTCCCATGCATTAACCTGTTCCCAAACATTAACCTGTTCCCAAACATTAACCTGTTCCCAAACATGATCCTGTTCCCAAACATTAACCTGTTCCCAAACATTAACCTGTTCCCAAACATTAACCTGTTCCCAAACATTAACCTGTTCCCAAACATGATCCTGTTCCCAAACATTAACCTGTTCCCAAACATTAACCTGTTCCCAAACAACCTTCATCTCTAAATAATCTAATTAAATTAAACATAATTAAACCAATGAACATAACTGTGTGAATAAAGTAATTGTTTGAGTATATTTTAAAATATCACAAAACCTTCTGAGGACATTAAACTATTCTAGCTGTGAAGTACTAAAGTCTAGTTGGAGTGCTGAAATGCTGAGAAAACATCATGAATGTTGACATGACAGAACATCAGACTGTTTTCTAAATGTGGTCAGGATCATGACGATATGACACAGCCATCTGTCCTCTCTAGCCATCGGGATATTTCAGGAGAACCTGACACCCCAAACCCGGCCCGGTGCAGTGTGGTCTTTGGCATGCTGCAACAAATGTCAGAGACATCAGCAACTGTCTTCAGCTGTACACTACCAGTAGGGTGGATGAACAGGAACACATACAGACACACAATATAGATGAAGACCTGAATGTCTGAAAAGTCCTTAACTGCTACTGAAACGCTAATAACCTCCACCTGATTGTACAGTAACCAAGTACTATGCTTCAACAATACAAACCACCACCCTCTCCACTTGCTCAGGAGGTCCCACGTTTCAAAGTGGCGCCCCCTAGTGGTGGTTAGGGAGTAGCGCAGACAGAGTGTAGCTGTTGACAGAAGGGTAAACACCGGTAGGACTTATTGCCTACAGGGATAGTCTTTCACCACGCCTCAACACACTGTAGATCACACAAACCTGCCCAGGTCGCTATGGAGACAACACGCCAAGTAAAAGTACCAATTGCTGCAAAATAATTCTAATTAGTCGAAGGCTATAAAAGATATTGGCTGTGGTAAAATATCAAACAATGTCCTTGTATAATTCTTAAAAAGGTAAGAAATAAAAAATCATGAACATTAATCTATTGATTTAAAGGTACACTCTAAAAGGTTGTTCATGTAACGTCTTTCTTCTGTGGACGAAGGATCGGACCAAAACACAGCGTGGTTAGTGTTCAACATGTTTAATAAAGACCATAAACAAAATACCAGAACAACACATGTGTAAAAAAACAAAACAGTCCTGTCTGGTGCATAGAAACAAAGACAGAAGACAACCACCCACAAAACAGTCCTATCTGGTGCATAGAAACAAAGACAGGAGACAAACCACCCACGAAACAGTCCTGTCTGGTGCATAGAAACAAAGACAGAAGACAACCACCCACGAAACAGTCCTGTCTGGTGCATAGAAACAAAGACAGAAGACAACCACCCACGAAACAGTCCTGTCTGGTGCATAGAAACAAAGACAGAAGACAAACCACCCACAAAACAGTCCTGTCTGGTGCATAGAAACAAAGACAGAAGACAACCACCCACAAAACAGTCCTGTCTGGTGCATAGAAACAAAGACAGAAGACAACCACCCACGAAACAGTCCTGTCTGGTGCATAGAAACAAAGACAGAAGACAACCACCCACGAAACAGTCCTGTCTGGTGCATAGAAACAAAGACAGAAGACAACCCACCCACAAAACAGTCCTGTCTGGTGCATAGAAACAAAGACAGAAGACAACCACCCACGAAACAGTCCTGTCTGGTGCATAGAAACAAAGACAGAAGACAAACCACCCACGAAACAGTCCTGTCTGGTGCATAGAAACAAAGACAGAAGACAAACCACCCACGAAACAGTCCTGTCTGGTGCATAGAAACAAAGACAGAAGACAACCCACCCACAAAACAGTCCTGTCTGGTGCATAGAAACAAAGACAGAAGACAACCACCCACGAAACAGTCCTGTCTGGTGCATAGAAACAAAGACAGAAGACAACCACCCACAAAACAGTCCTGTCTGGTGCATAGAAACAAAGACAGGAGACAAACCACCCACAAAACAGTCCTGTCTGGTGCATAGAAACAAAGACAGAAGACAAACCACCCACGAAACAGTCCTGTCTGGTGCATAGAAACAAAGACAGAAGACAACCACCCACAAAACAGTCCTGTCTGGTGCATAGAAACAAAGACAGAAGACAAACCACCCACAAAACAGTCCTGTCTGGTGCATAGAAACAAAGACAGAAGACAACCACCCACGAAACAGTCCTGTCTGGTGCATAGAAACAAAGACAGAAGACAACCACCCACGAAACAGTCCTGTCTGGTGCATAGAAACAAAGACAGAAGACAAACCACCCACAAAACAGTCCTGTCTGGTGCATAGAAACAAAGACAGAAGACAACCACCCACGAAACAGTCCTGTCTGGTGCATAGAAACAAAGACAGAAGACAACCACCCACGAAACAGTCCTGTCTGGTGCATAGAAACAAAGACAGAAGACAACCACCCACAAAACAGTCCTGTCTGGTGCATAGAAACAAAGACAGAAGACAAACCACCCACGAAACAGTCCTGTCTGGTGCATAGAAACAAAGACAGAAGACAACCACCCACGAAACAGTCCTGTCTGGTGCATAGAAACAAAGACAGAAGACAACCACCCACAAAACAGTCCTGTCTGGTGCATAGAAACAAAGACAGAAGACAACCACCCACAAAACAGTCCTGTCTGGTGCATAGAAACAAAGACAGAAGACAAACCACCCACAAAACAGTCCTGTCTGGTGCATAGAAACAAAGACAGAAGACAAACCACCCACAAAACAGTCCTGTCTGGTGCATAGAAACAAAGACAGAAGACAAACCACCCACAAAACAGTCCTGTCTGGTGCATAGAAACAAAGACAGAAGACAACCACCCACGAAACAGTCCTGTCTGGTGCATAGAAACAAAGACAGAAGACAACCCACCCACAAAACAGTCCTATCTGGTGCATAGAAACAAAGACAGAAGACAACCACCCACGAAACAGTCCTATCTGGTGCATAGAAACAAAGACAGAAGACAACCACCCACAAAACAGTCCTGTCTGGTGCATAGAAACAAAGACAGAAGACAAACCACCCACAAAACAGTCCTGTCTGGTGCATAGAAACAAAGACAGAAGACAAACCACCCACAAAACAGTCCTGTCTGGTGCATAGAAACAAAGACAGAAGACAACCCACCCACAAAACAGTCCTGTCTGGTGCATAGAAACAAAGACAGAAGACAAACCACCCACAAAACAGTCCTGTCTGGTGCATAGAAACAAAGACAGAAGACAACCACCCACGAAACAGTCCTGTCTGGTGCATAGAAACAAAGACAGAAGACAACCACCCACGAAACAGTCCTATCTGGTGCATAGAAACAAAGACAGAAGACAACCACCCACGAAACAGTCCTGTCTGGTGCATAGAAACAAAGACAGAAGACAAACCACCCACGAAACAGTCCTGTCTGGTGCATAGAAACAAAGACAGAAGACAAACCACCCACGAAACAGTCCTGTCTGGTGCATAGAAACAAAGACAAGACACCCACAAAACAGTCCTATCTGGTGCATAGAAACAAAGACAGAAGACAAACCACCCACAAAACAGTCCTATCTGGTGCATAGAAACAAAGACAGAAGACAACCACCCACAAAACAGTCCTATCTGGTGCATAGAAACAAAGACAGAAGACAACCACCCACGAAACAGTCCTGTCTGGTGCATAGAAACAAAGACAGGACTGTTTTGTGGGTGGTTTGTCTTCTGTCTTTGTTTCTATGCACCAGATAGGACTGTTTTGTGGGTGGTTTGTCTTCTATCTGGTGCATAGAAACAAAGACAGAAGACAACCACCCACAAAACAGTCCTATCTGGTGCATAGAAACAAAGACAGAAGACAACCACCCACGAAACAGTCCTGTCTGGTGCATAGAAACAAAGACAGAAGACAAACCACCCACAAAACAGTCCTATCTGGTGCATAGAAACAAAGACAGAAGACAAACTACCCACGAAACCCAACACAAAACAGTCCTGTCTGGTGCATAGAAACAAAGACAGAAGACAAACCACCCACGAAACAGTCCTATCTGGTGCATAGAAACAAAGACAGAAGACAACCACCCACAAAACAGTCCTGTCTGGTGCATAGAAACAAAGACAGAAGACAACCACCCACAAAACAGTCCTGTCTGGTGCATAGAAACAAAGACAGAAGACAACCACCCACAAAACAGTCCTATCTGGTGCATAGAAACAAAGACAACCACCCACAAAACAGTCCTATCTGGTGCATAGAAACAAAGACAACCCAACACAAAACAGTCCTATCTGGTGCATAGAAACAAAGACAACCCAACACAAAACAGTCCTATCTGGTGCATAGAAACAAAGACAACCCAACACAAAACAGTCCTATCTGGTGCATAGAAACAAAGACAGAAGACAACCACCCACGAAACAGTCCTATCTGGTGCATAGAAACAAAGACAGAAGACAACCACCCACGAAACAGTCCTATCTGGTGCATAGAAACAAAGACAGAAGACAACCACCCACAAAACAGTCCTATCTGATGCATAGAAACAAAGACAGAAGACAACCACCCACGAAACAGTCCTATCTGGTGCATAGAAACAAAGACAGAAGACAAACCACCCACAAAACCCAACACAAAACAGTCCTATCTGATGCATAGAAACAAAGACAGAAGACAAACCACCCACAAAACCCAACACAAAACAGTCCTATCTGGTGCATAGAAACAAAGACAGAAGACAACCACCCACAAAACCCAACACAAAACAGGCTCCCTAAATATGGTTCCCAATCAGAGACAACGACTAACACCTGCCTCTGATTGAGAACCATATCAGGCCAAACATAGAAACGTGAAAACTAGACATAGAATGCCCACTCAGCTCACATCCTGACCAACACTAAAACAAAGAAAAGACAAAAGAACTGTGGTCAGAACGTGACAGTTCAACCTTTCGATTAATGTTGATAGGAATATTTACTGTTATTTTATTGCCTACTTTTTATAAGTGTTTTACTTTACTTTATTGGTAAATATTTTCTTAACTCTTCTTGTACTGCACTGTTGGTTAAGGGCTTGTAAGTACGTATTTCACAGTAAGGTCTACACTAGTTGTATTGATTTGATTTGATTTACCCATTGATTCTTGGATAATATAACGTATAAATACCTTGTGAGCAGCCTTGTGAAGTCTTGGTCCACATATTATGTACATGGAGGCCCTGTTGATAGTTCTGCACAGTGTTATTGTAGCTTTAGGCCTATAAGGCAACAGTAAGAGCATCAATGGTAAGACACAGCTCTGGCCAGGGACCTAACTTTGGTTTCAGAGGTGTTATCCTATCAGAGGTGTTATCCTGTCACTACAGTGGTTTCAGAGGTGTTATCCTGTCAGAGGTGTTATCCTGTCACTACAGTGGTTTCAGAGGTGTTATCCTGTCACTACAGTGGTTTCAGAGGTGTTATCCTGTCAGATGTGCTATCCTGTCACTACAGTGGTTTCAGAGGTGTTATCCTGTCACTACAGTGGTTTCAGAGGTGTTATCCTGTCACTACAGTGGTTTCAGAGGTGTTATCCTGTCACTACAGTGGTTTCAGAGGTGTTATCCTGTCACTACAGTGGTTTCAGAGGTGTTATCCTGTCACTACAGTGGTTTCAGAGGTGTTATCCTGTCACTACAGTGGTTTCAGAGGTGTTATCCTGTCACTACAGTGGTTTCAGAGGTGGTATCCTGTCACTACAGTGGTTTCAGAGGTGTTATCCTGTCACTACAGTGGTTTCAGAGGTGTTATCCTGTCACTACAGTGGTTTCAGAGGTGTTATCCTGTCAATACAGTGGTTTCAGAGGTGTTATCCTGTCACTACAGTGGTTTCAGAGGTGTTATCCTGTCACTACAGTGGTTTCAGAGGTGGTGTCCTGTCACTAGAGTGGTTTCAGAGGTGTTATCCTGTCAGAGGTGTTATCCTGTCACTACAGTGGTTTCAGAGGTGTTATCCTGTCACTACAGTGGTTTCAGAGGTGTTATCCTGTCACTACAGTGGTTTCAGAGGTGTTATCCTGTCAATACAGTGGTTTCAGAGGTGTTATCCTGTCAGAGGTGTTATCCTGTCACTACAGTGGTTTCAGAGGTGTTATCCTGTCACTACAGTGGTTTCAGAGGTGTTATCCTGTCACTACAGTGGTTTCAGAGGTGTTATCCTGTCAGAGGTGTTATCCTGTCAGAGGTGTTATCCTGTCACTACAGTGGTTTCAGAGGTGTTATCCTGTCACTACAGTGGTTTCAGAGGTGTTATCCTGTCACTACAGTGGTTTCAGAGGTGTTATCCTGTCACTACAGTGGTTTCAGAGGTGTTATCCTGTCACTACAGTGGTTTCAGAGGTGTTATCATGTCACTACAGTGGTTTCAGAGGTGTTATCCTGTCACTACAGTGGTTTCAGATGTGTTATCCTGTCACTACAGTGGTTTCAGAGGTGTTATCCTGTCAGAGGTGTTATCCTGTCAGAGGTGTTATCCTGTCACTACAGTGGTTTCAGAGGTGTTATCCTGTCACTACAGTGGTTTCAGAGGTGTTATCCTGTCACTACAGTGGACATTTCTCTCTGTGGGCCTCTGTTTGTTCAGAGATGGCAGGCAAATCACGCTTTAGGCAAAATCCTACATTTACATATTTCCTGTAAACACAAGGAAAACCATTGTTTTTCTTTCTTCCCAAGGTCATATTATGTATATTACATTGACCCAAATGTTACAGGGCTACGAAAGCCCGAACTTCATTCAAAGCTTCAAAGACCATTACGGAAATCAAACCATTACATTTATGTAGTTCCTTTAATTACTGACAGTAACTTCAACAGCAGCACTGAGCCCTGCACAGAACCACTGTGGAGAGATGTCCGTCAACATTAGGGATGAAGTTCATTTTAGACTTGTCAGGCCAGGAGATCTTCATTTGTGTCTTTAGTATAACATTGCAAAAATCTGTTTACTTTCCTAAACTTCCAGGTCCCAGGTTGCACTGCTTCATTGTCTTTAAGGATTCTCTATTTAGTTCATTTGTGTGCAGGTAAAAACACAAGATCTGTCTAATAACCAGCCAGTGTGTACAGGTGGTGGGCTGGGTATACAGGTGAGCTAAGGAAGCCTCTCTGATTGGTGGGCTGGGTATACAGGTGAGCTAAGGAAGCTTCTCTGATTGGTGGGCTGGGTATACAGGTGAGCTAAGGAAGCTTCTCTGATTGGTGGGCTGGGTATACAGGTGAGCTAAGGAAGCCTCTCTGATTGGTGGGCTGGGTATACAGGTGAGCTAAGGAAGCTTCTCTGATTGGTGGGCTGGGTATACAGGTGAGCTAAGGAAGCCTCTCTGATTGGTGGGCTGGGTATACAGGTGAGCTAAGGAAGCTTCTCTGATTGGTGGGCTGGGTATACAGGTGAGCTAAGGAAGCTTCTCTGATTGGTGGGCTGGGTGTAGACTGGAGCTAAGGAAGCATCTCTGATTGGTGGTTTGGGTGTAGAGGTGAGGGGCCAGGATGAGGTAGTTTGTAGTAATAAGAGCAGCGACAGGCTCAGCTCTACTCCACACTGACTGAGTACTGGGACATCATTCAGAGGAAGAGCAGCTCCACTCCACACTGACTGAGTACTGGGACATCATGCAGAGGAAGAGCAGCTTCACTGGGCTCCTCATCACTGCTCTGTGTGCAGTGGTCTCCTGTTGTCTGAACAAACAGTTCCACTTTGTGGAGGAAGGAGGAAAGACCTGGGAAAAAGCTCAGCAGTACTGCAGAGAGAAGTACATTGACCTGGCATTCATCAGCAACCAAGACCAAGTAGATGAGGTCAATGACATATCAACAACGGATGATGTTTGGATTGGTCTGTACAGAGATCCCTCTCCCCCAACAGAGTGGAAGTGGTCTGGAGGGTGGAACTCATCATTCAGGTTTTGGGGGAATGACCAGCCAAACAATATCAATGGCAACCAGGACTGTGTCAGTGTGTGGAAGAATAAGATGAATGATGATCAATGCACTGAAAAATATCCCTTCTTGTGCTTTGATCTGAACGTGGTGCTGGTGAAGGAGAACAAGACGTGGGAGGAGGCTCTGGATCACTGCAGGAAGCACTACACTGACCTCACCAGCCTGCTGTCTGAGAATGAGCAGCTCCTCGTCCAGAGAATGATGAATTCAAAGGGGGCCCAGACGGACCATGTGTGGACGGGACTGCGCTTCCTGGCCAGCGAGTGGCTGTGGGTGAACGGGGACCCCCTGGAGTACCAGGCCTGGACCGGGGGGAGGCTGCCCCACTGCCCCGCCCAACACCTCCGCTGTGGGACCCTGGCCAAAGAGGGAGAGCTTTGGGGAACCAGGGACTGTGAGGAGAGAAGGAACTTTCTCTGCTCCAAATTAGTGACTCCTAGAGGAGACAGGCATGTATGCATGTGGTGATAACTGATGTAAAAACGTATGAAATATCAATATTTACTACTAGCAATACATTTGTATTTAAACATGATTTAACCAGGAAGATCTCTTTACAACAGTGTCTCTGTTGACAAACAAAAAAAAAACGAAATTTGTCATGAAACCTGAGAGTAATTTAAATAATGGACATTTTACTCTATACTGTTGTAGCAAATGTGAGAATACTTAGCAGGAACTGTACAACCAACTTTGTTATACTGTAATAAACACTGTTAGTAAGAGTCATCTTTCTGTCTTCATCATTTGATTCATAGCTAAGGAATACAGTAATACACACTGTTAGGAAGAGTCATCTTTCTGTCTTTATCATTTGATTCATAGCTAAGGAATAAAGTAATACACACTGTTAGGAAGAGTCATCTGTCTTCATCATTTGATTCATAGATAAGGAATACAAATCACTTTTAGAAAGTCTAAAGTATCTTTTTTCTGCATGTTCCTGTAAGAGATGATTTTAGGACGATGATAAAGGAGGAAACCGGTACTGAGTCATGTCAGGCAGTTAAACACAGAGTACTAAAACCACGAGGAAATCAACATGATGGCTAAAATATTAGGCCTACATCTAGTCATAGTTCCTTTAATTACTGGCAGTATGTTCAACATCAACACAGCAACACAGATCCCCTTTGGAGAGATTTCCATCAACATTAGGGATAAAGTTTAATTTGGACCATTAGACTGTGATAGATTGTCCATGTGTCTCGGGCAGCACTTTACTTTATAGATACAGGCCTTATTTTACAGCTGTATTCCAGGTTGAGAAAGAGCAGTGTGTGTTTTTTTAAAATGTGTTTTTAAGGAAGATCTATTCGGTTGTTCATTTGTGTACAACAACATAAAAGCTATCTAATTGGTTGCCAGTGTGTAGGTGAGCTAACGAAGAGTTCTAATTGGTGGGTTGGGTGAACAGGTGAGTTAAGGAATCCACTCTGATTGGTGGGCTGGGGACAGTATAAGGTATATATGGTTGTTACGGATACAAGTATCCTGTGTGTGTATCCTGTGTGTGTGTTTCTTTTCTCTCCTTCTCCCCTCACGGGTGAAAATCATCACTCCCCAATCAGTCACCAATTAATCATCAATCAGAAGACACACCTCCTCCTGTTTCCTACCCAATCACAGTTCCTTTCACTTGGTTTAAAAACCCCATCAGTTGTTTGCTCTAGAGCTCAATCTCTCTGTAAATGCCATGTCTGTAGAGCTCTCTGTTTCACTCTTTATGTATTGAGCTATCTTTTGTATGAGCACCTCCATATCACTTTGTCCTCACATGTGAGTATTGTTTTGGTTATTGTGTTTGTTTGCTGGTGGGAAAAGGGGGAACCAAGACAAGTCGCCCATGGGGCATACACTACCCGTAGGTAAACTTTGTTAAATACACTAGTTAGAACTGGGCGGACCACCCACTGTATTTTTGGTTAGTTAGTTAGCTGTTGTTAAAGTAGGCTAGTCTAGCTTAGTGGTGTTTTTGAATACTTGTTATTTCTTTCCTTGGGTCCAGCTCAGCCCCTTTTCCTTCCCCCCCCCCATTACCGTGTGTTTTCCAATAAACCCTGAGTTTGACGGTAGATTTCAGTAGTCGTGGTTATATCGTTCTCACTTTTACTTTGTCACTATTATAAATTGCATGAGTTGTTACGGGTCTCATTACCATCCCCCCCCCAGACTGCCGGGCCAAAAGGGATTTGTAACAATGGTGGTCATAAGAGCAGCAGTAGGCTCAGCTCCACTCCACACTGACTGAGTACTGGGACATCATGCAGAGGAAGAGTAGCTCCACTCCACACTGACTGAGTACTGGGACATCATGTAGAGGAAGAGCAGCTCTACTCCACACTGACTGAGTACTGGGTCATCATTCAGAGGAAGAGCAGCTCCACTCCACACTGACTGAGTACTGGGACATCATGTAGAGGAAGAGCAGCTCCACTCCACACTGACTGAGTACTGGGACATCATGCAGAGGAAGAGTAGCTCCACTCCACACTGACTGAGTACTGGGTCATCATTCTGACTGACTGAGTACTGGGACATCATTCAGAGGAAGAGCAGCTCCACGGGGCTCCTCATCACTGCTCTGTGTCCAGTGGTCTCTGATCTGACCAACACTTCCACTATGTGTAGGTAGGAGTAAAGACCTGGGAAAGGCTCAGCAGAATGGCAGAGAATAGAACATTGACCTCTTCATCAGCAACTAAGAGGAAACAGATGAGGAACATCCTAGCTAGCTGGTACATCCAACTGTTATATTGGGAATAGCTAGCTGGTACATCCAACTGTTATACTGGGAATAGCTAGCTGGTACATCCACTCCGTTATCCTAGGAATAGCTAGCTGGTACATCCAACTGTTATACTGGGAATAGCTAGCTGGTACATCCAACTGTTATACTGGGAATAGCTAGCTGGTACATCCAACTGTTATCCTGGGAATAGCTAGCTGGTACATCCAACTGTTATCCTGGGAATAGCTAGCTGGTACATCCAACTGTTATACTGGGAATAGCTAGCTGGTACATCCAACTGTTATACTGGGAATAGCTAGCTGGTACATCCAACTGTTATACTGGGAATAGCTAGCTGGTACATCCAACTGTTATCCAACCTAGCTGGTACATCCAACTGTTATCCTGGGAATAGCTAGCTGGTACATCCAACTGTTATACTGGGAATAGCTAGCTGGTACATTCAACTGTTATACTGGGAATAGCTAGCTGGTACATTCAACTGTTATATTGGGAATAGCTAGCTGGTACATCCAACTGTTATATTGGGAATAGCTAGCTGGTACATCCAACTGTTATACTGGGAATAGCTAGCTGGTACATCCAACTGTTATACTGGGAATAGCTATCTGGTATATTCAACTGTTATACTGTGAATAGCTAACTGGTACATCCAACTGTTATACTGTGAATAGCTAGCTGGTACATCCAACTGTTATACTGTGAATAGCTAGCTGGTACATCCACTCCGTTATACTGAGAATAGCTAGCTGGTACATCCACTCCGTTATACTGTAATAAACACTGTTGGAAATTGTCCGTCTATACTTTTCCCATTTGATTCGATATACAGTTTGTTCAATCTGAGAAATGCAATGTTTCAAAGGCATAGCAATTAACAAGAGAGATCAGTCCAATTAACAGTATTTTCAACATGTGGATAGACTAGGTATAAGAGGCAAGAAATGTCCTGTGTGTGTGGAATTGGTTGTAACATGTGGAAAAGGTTCAACAGCAGTGTAGCCTGGTGAGCCAGACGGATCTCTCATCCAACTGTTTACGTGAATGTTCAGACGGATTTATTCCCTGCCACAGAGCAGAGAATTGTTGAATCAGTCATCGTACAGGAGCTCTATAGTGCCGACTGCTGGAGGGAGACAGGCGCTCTATAGTGATGACTGATGGAGGGAGACAGGAGCTCTATAGTGCCGACTGCTGGAGGGAGACAGGCTCTCTATAGTGATGACTGCTGGAGGGAGACAGGCTCTCTATAGTGATGACTGCTGAAGGGAGACAGGCCCTCTATAGTGATGACTGCTGGAGGGAGACAGGCCCTCTATAGTGATGACTGCTGGAGGGAGACAGGCCCTCTATAGTGATGACTGCTGGAGGGAGACAGGCCCTCTATAGTGATGACTGCTGGAGGGAGGCAGGCCCTCTATAGTGATGACTGCTGGCGGAAGACAGGCCCTCTATAGTGATGACTGCTGGAGGGAGACAGGCGCTCTATAGTGCCGACTGCTGGAGGGAGACAGGCCCTCTATAGTGCCGACTGCTGGAGGGAGACAGGCCCTCTATAGTGCCGACTGCTGAGGCAACAGCACACTAATCAAACATGAGCTCCAGTTTCAACTGTTCTGCCTTACTATTATTCGACCATGCTGGTCATTTATGAACATTTGAACATCTTGGCCATGTTCTGTTATAATCTCCACCCGGCACAGCCAGAAGAGGACTGGCCACCCCACATATGCTCTCTCTAATTCTCTCTTTCTTTCTCTCTCTCGGAGGACCTGAGCCCTAGGACCGTGCCCCAGGACTACCTGACATGATGACTCCTTGCTGTCCCCAGTCCACCTGACTGTGCTGCTGCTCCAGTTTCAACTGTTCTGCCTTATTATTATTCGACCATGCTGGTCATTTATGAACATTTGAACATCTTGGCCATGTTCTGTTATAATCTCTACCCGGCACAGCCAGAAGAGGACTGGCCACCCCACATAGCCTGGTTCCTCTCTAGGTTTCTTCCTAGGTTTTGGCCTTTCTAGGGAGTTTTTCCTAGCCACCGTGCTTTTAAACCTGCATTGCTTGCTGTTTGGGGTTTTAGGCTGGGTTTCTGTACAGCACTTTGAGATATCAGCTGATGTACGAAGGGCTATATAAATAAATTTGATTTGATGCGCCCTAAGCAAAGAGGCAGGCCAACTGAGGAACCTAAATAGCAAGGCAACCAGGTGAACAGAGAGGTGAAACCAATAAGATATAATCAGGGTAACCGTTGAAACTAGAAAACAAGGTAAGGCTGCCCTCCAGTGGTAGCCTAAGGAAACAACACTCCAATAGAACAGAAACTGTGACACATTTAACCCAAGTTACACATTCACATCAATAAATCATCAGTATTACAAGTCTAACACTCCAAAGACTTGATTCGTCAGCATATAAGGATTTGATTGGTCAAAATATCGGGACTTCATTGGTCAGCAGATTTTAATCCCGGAACCCAGGACTAAGTCTCAGCTGTCTGTCACGAGTAACTAGTATATAGACTTCATTGCTCAAAAGGCATACTTGCTTTTGATCTCTAAATATATGCAGAGTGAGAGAAAGGCTTTTTAAGGAAGTGAGCCACGTTTGTTGAGTCATTGAGGCTAATTTACAAGACATAATGTCCCCAAATGTTTTAACTATTGATTGTGTAACATCTATTCAAACCACAGGTTCTAGGTTCAATTCAGGGTAGTATTGAAGGGTCGTATTGCAGGGTAGTATTTCAGGGTAGTATTGTAGGGTAGTATTGTAGGGTCGTATTGAAGGGTCGTATTGCAGGGTAGAATTGCAGGGTAGTATTTCTGGGTAGTATTGTCAGGTAGTATTTCAGGGTAGTATTGCAGGGCAGTATTTCAGGTAAGACAATACATTTACATAACAATAACATGACTATATACAGGGTGTACCAGTAAAGAGTCAATGTGGAGGCTATATACAGGGTGTTACGGTACAGAGTCAATGTGGAGGCTATATACAGGGTACCAGTACAGAGTCAATGTGGAGGCTATATACAGGGGGTACCGGTACAGAGTCAATGTGGAGGCTATATACAGGGTATTACGGTACAGAGTCAATGTGGAGGCTATATACAGGGTACCAGTACAGAGTCAATGTGGAGGCTATATACAGGGTGTACCAGTAAAGAGTCAATGTGGAGGCTATATACAGGGTGTTACGGTACAGAGTCAATGTGGAGGCTATATACAGGGTACCAGTACAGAGTCAATGTGGAGGCTATATACAGGGTACCAGTACAGAGTCAATGTGGAGGCTATATACAGGGTACCAGTACAGAGTCAATGTGGAGGCTATATACAGGGGGTACCGGTACAGAGTCAATGTGGAGGCTATATACAGGGTGTTACGGTACCGAGTCAATGTGGAGGCTATATACAGGTGGTACGGTACCGAGTCAATGTGGATTCTATATACAGGGGGTACCAGTACAGACTGAATGTGGAGGCTCTATACAGGGTACCAGCACAGAGTCAATGTGGAGACTATATACAGGTGGTTCCGGTACCGAGTCAATGTGGAGGCTCTATCCAGGGTGTTACGGTACCGAGTCAATGAGGAGGCTATATACAGGGGGTTCTGGTACCGAGTCAATGTCGAGGCTCTATACAGGGTGTTACGGTACCGAGTCAATGTGGAGGATATATACAGGGGGTACTGGCACAGAGTCAATGTGGAGGCTATATCCAGGTGGTACCAGTACAGAGTCAATGTGGAGGCTATATACAGGTGGTACCGGTACCGAGTCAATGTGGAGTCTATATACAGGGGGTACCCGTACAGAGTCAATGTGGAGGCTATATACAGGGGGTTCCGGTACAGAGTCAATGTGGAGGCTATATGCAGGGGGTACCGGTACCGAGTCAATGTGGAGTCTATATACAGGGAGTACCAGTACAGAGTCAATGTGGAGGCTATATACAGGGTACCAGTACAGAGTCAATGTGGAGGCTATATACAGGTGGTACCGGTACAGAGTCAATGTAGGCTATATACAGGTGGTACCGGTACCGAGTCAATGTGGAGGTTATATACAGCGGGTACCGGTACAGAGTCAATGTGGAGGTTATATACAGGGGTTACCGGTACAGAGTCAATGTGGAGGCTATATACAGGGGGTACCGGTACAGAGTCAATGTGGAGGCTATATACAGAGGGTACAGAGTGAATGTGGAGGCCATGTACCTGTACAGAGTCAATGTGGAGGCTATATACAGGGGGTACCGGTACCGAGTCAATGTGGAGGTTATATACAGGGGGTACTGGTACAGAGTCAATGTGGAGGCTATATACAGAGGGTACTGGTACAGAGTGAATGTGGAGGCCATGTACCTGTACAGAGTCAATGTGGAGGCTATATACAGGGGGTACCGGTACCGAGTCAATGTGGAGGTTATATACAGGGGGTACCGGTACAGAGTCAATGTGGAGGCTATATACAGGGGGTACCGGTACAGAGTCAATGTGGAGGCTATATACAGAGGGTACTGGTACAGAGTCAATGTGGAGGCTATATACAGGGGGTACCGGTACCGAGTCAATGTGGAGGCTATATACAGGGGGACCATGATAGTTTGTTGGTGATGTGGACAACAAGGAACTTGAAACTCTCGAACACCAGCTCCACTTCAGCCCCTTCGATGTTAATAGGGGCCTGTTCGGCCCTCCTTTTCCTATAGTCCACCACAGCTCCTTTGTCTTGATCACGTTGAGGGAGACGTTGTTGTCCTGGCAACACATGGCCAGGTCTCTGACCACCTCCCTATAGGCTGTCGCGTAATTGTCAGTGATCAGGCCTACCACAGTTGTGTCATCGGCAAACTTAATGATGGTGTTGGAGTCGTACCTGGCCGTGTAGTCATGACTGAACATGGAGTACTAGAGGGGACGAAGCATGCACCCCTGAGGGATCCCCGGCTTGAGGATCAGCATGGCGGATGTGTTGTTAGAGATTGCATCATCTGTGGATCTATAAGGGAGGTATGCAAATCGGAATGGGTCTAGGGTTTCTGGGATGATGGTGTTGATGTGAGCCATGACCAGCCTTTCAAATCACTTCATGGCTACAGACATGAGTGCTACGGGTCTGTAGTCATTTAGGCAGGTTACCTTAGTGTTCTTGGGCACAGGTGGTCTGCTTGAAACATGTTGGTATTACAGACTCAGTAAGGGAGAGGTTGAAAATGTCAGTGAAGACACTTTAAGTTGGTTAGCACATTCTTGGAGTACACGTCCTGGTAATCCGTCTAGGCCCTGCGGCCTTGTGAATGTTGACCTGTTTCAAAGTCTTACATCGGCCGCGGAGAACATGATCACACAGATGTCCAGAACAGCTGATGCTCTCATGATTGTTTCAGTGTTACTTGCCTTGAAGCTAGCATAGAAGTAATTTAGTTATTCTGGTAGGCGTGTGTCACCGGGCAGCTCTCGGCTGTGCTTTTCTTTGTAGTCTGTAATAGTTTGCAAGCCGTGCCACATCTGACGAGCATCCGAGCCGGTGTAGTACGATTCCATCTTAGTCCTGTATTGACACTTTAAAAAAGTACAATAACACAAAAAAGTGGAATGTTTTTTTTTTTTTTGTAATAAAAATGTCCAAATGACATCGGTTTTACCGGTTGTTAGGAAAAATAACGCGTTTCTGATAAGAATTCAGTTCGGCTTCGATGCACATTTTTGTGGACGAAATACTATCAGCTTTTATGGTGCTTTTATGATGAATCCAGCACATTTACAGATTATATCTGACTGAGCATTGCATTCTCCCAAGATGCAGAAACAAACCAATCATATTTGTCCTTTTCCCAGGTCCTAATTTTGTCTACATTTGGTGTATCGTTTTACTGCTTACTTCTGCAGGAGTTATTTTAAAGGCTGTGCGAGAGGTTATAGACCTACAATCAGTCCAGATTTCAGTTTCCATTTAGCATATCTAAACAGTATAGGCTACAGTTCCCTTGAAATGCCATAGGCCTATTTGATGTCCAGTCATCTTGTGACTCGAATGTGTATAGTGCCTCACAATGATCACAGGTAAAGTAGCTGGCACTGCTACCATCCTCTTTTAATTTCCCTAATGGTCTTTGAAGCATGTCTACATACAGTGGGGCAAACAAGTATTTAGTCAGCCACCAATTGTGCAAGTTCTCCCACTTAAAAAGATGAGAGAGGCCTGTAATTTTCATCATAGGTACACTTCAACTATGACAACTTTGAAGCATATCTACATATCCTACATTACTCACCTCGTATGTGTATACTGTATTTTATACCATCTGCTGCATCTTGCCTCCACGGACATCGCTCATCCATATACTTATATGTGCATATATTCTCATTCATCCCTTTACATTTGTGTGGATAAGGTTGTCGTTGTGAATTTGTTAGAATACTTGTTTAGATATTACCGCACGGTCGGGAACTAGAAGGACAAGCATTTCGTAACACGAGCATTAACATCTGCAAACCATGTGTATGTGACCAATAAAATGAGAGTAAAATTTGATTAGAAAATTTGGTTTGACGCTATTCACCAAATCCTTTTCCGAAACATTACTTTTCCGGGCCTCCCTTCTCTTCATTTTCAACTCTCCTTTTGCAGCTTTTGTCTTATTGAATTACATTTTGACAGTGTCACTTTGTCTACCAGTTTCCAAAATCATTATTTGGCGATTGGCTGTGTAGGCTATTTGGTGCGTACAGCTTAGCCCTAAAGTTTAGGTTAATGCAGTAAGACCAGGAACCCTGAAATAATGAAAGAACAATCTCTGTGTAAAAGCAGCACTTGTTATGACACAGGCCAGGGGCCTAACTTTGGTCTCAGAGGTGTTATCCTGTCAGAGGTGTTATCCTGTCAGAGGTGTTATCCTGTCACTACAGTGGTTTCAGAGGTGTTATCCTGTCACTACAGTGGTTTCAGAGGTGTTATCCTGTCACTACAGTGGTTTCAGAGGTGTTATCCTGTCACTACAGTGGTTTCAGAGGTGTTATCCTGTCACTACAGTGGTTTCAGAGGTGTTATCCTGTCACTACAGTGGTTTCAGAGGTGTTATCCTGTCACTACAGTGGTTTCAGAGGTGTTATCCTGTCAGAGGTGTTATCCTGTCACTACAGTGGTTTCAGAGGTGTTATCCTGTCACTACAGTGGTTTCGGAGGTGTTATCCTGTCACTACAGTGGTTTCAGAGGTGTTATCCTGTCACTACAGTGGTTTCAGAGGTGTTATCCTGTCACTACAGTGGTTTCAGAGGTGTTATCCTGTCAGAGGTGTTATCCTGTCACTACAGTGGTTTCAGAGGTGTTATCCTGTCACTACAGTGGTTTCAGAGGTGTTATCCTGTCACTACAGTGGTTTCAGAGGTGTTATCCTGTCACTACAGTGGTTTCAGAGGTGTTATCCTGTCACTACAGTGGTTTCAGAGGTGTTATCCTGTCACTACAGTGGTTTCAGAGGTGTTATCCTGTCACTACAGTGGTTTCAGAGGTGTTATCCTGTCACTACAGTGGTTTCAGAGGTGTTATCCTGTCACTACAGTGGTTTCAGAGGTGTTATCCTGTCACTACAGTGGTTTCAGAGGTGTTATCCTGTCACTACAGTGGTTTCAGAGGTGTTATCCTGTCACACAGTGGTTTCAGAGGTGTGTCACTACAGTGGTTTCAGAGGTGTTATCCTGTCGCTACAGTGGTTTCAGAGGTGTTATCCTGTCACTACAGTGGTTTCAGAGGTGTTATCCTGTCACTACAGTGGTTTCAGAGGTGTTATCCTGTCACTACAGTGGTTTCAGAGGTGTTATCCTGTCACTACAGTGGTTTCAGAGGTGTTATCCTGTCACTACAGTGGTTTCAGAGGTGTTATCCTGTCACTACAGTGGTTTCAGAGGTGTTATCCTGTCACTACAGTGGTTTCAGAGGTGTTATCCTGTCACTACAGTGGTTTCAGAGGTGTTATCCTGTCACTACAGTGGTTTCAGGTGGGTTATCCTGTCACTACAGTGGACATTTCTCTCTGTGGACCTCTGTTTGTTCAGAGATGGCAGGCAAATCACACTTCAGGCAAAAACCTACATTTACATATTTCCTGTAAAGACATGGAAAGCGTTGTTTTTCTTTCTTCCCCTGTCTTCCCATGGTCACATTATGCAAATGACTTTGACCCAGATATTATAGGGCTACGAAAGCCCAAACTTCATTTAAAGCTTCAAATACCATTAGGGAAATTAAAACGATTACGTTTATGTACTGACAGTATCTTCAACATCAACACAGCAGCACTGAGCCCTGCACAGATGCACTGTGGAGAGATTTCCATCAACATTAGGGATAAATGCAGACTGACTCCACACTCCACACTGACTGAGTACTGGGACATCATTCAGAGGAAGAGCAGCTCCACTCCACACTGACTGAGTACTGGGACATCATTCAGAGGAAGAGCAGCTCCACTCCACACTGACTGAGTACTGGGACATCATGCAGAGGAAGAGCAGCTTCACTGGGCTCCTCATCACTGCTCTGTGTGCAGTGGTCTCCTGTTGTCTGAACAAACAGTTCCACTTTGTGAATGAAGGAGGAAAGACCTGGGAAAAGGCTCAGCAGTACTGCAGAGAGAAGTACATTGACCTGGCCTTCATCAGCAACCAAGACGAAGTAGATGAGTTCAATAACATATCAACAACGGATTATGTTTGGATTGGTCTGTACAGAGATCCCTCTCCCCCAACAGAGTGGAAGTGGTCTGGAGGGTGGAACTCATCATTCAGGTTTTGGGAGCAAGGCCAGCCAAACAATATCAATGGCAACCAGAACTGTGTCGATGTGAAGAACCATGAGATGAATGATAAGCAATGCACTGAAAAATATCCCTTCTTGTGCTTTGATCTGAACGTGGTCCTGGTGAAGGAGAACAAGACGTGGGAGGAGGCTCTGGATCACTGCAGGAAGCACTACACTGACCTCACCAGCCTGCTGTCTGAGAATGAGCAGCTCCTCGTCCAGAGAATGATGAATTCAAAGGGGGCCCAGACGGACCATGTGTGGACGGGACTGCGCTTCCTGGCCAGCGAGTGGCTGTGGGTGAACGGGGACCCCCTGGAGTACCAGGCCTGGGCCGGGGGGAGGCTGCCCCACTGCCCCGCCCAACACCTCCGCTGTGGGACCCTGGCCAGAGAGGGAGAGCTTTGGGGAACCAGGGACTGTGAGGAGAGAAGGAACTTCCTCTGCTCCAAATTAGTGACTCCTAGAGGAGACAGGCATGTATGCATGTGGTGATAACTGAAGTAAAAACGTATGAAAGATCAATATTTACTACTAGCAATACATTTTGTATTTAAACACTTTTGAACCTGAAAAACCTCTTTCCCAAGGTGTGTTCTCTGTTTGACCATATCTATTCACACTGCATTTTAAACTAAATGTTCATTAAACCTGTAGTAATTAAAACAATGGACATTTTACTCTATACTGTTATAGCAAATGTAGAATAGTTAGCAGGAACTGTACAACCAACTTTGTTATACTGTAATACTGTAATAAACACTGTTAGGAAGAGTCATCTTTCTGTCTTCATCATTTGATTCATAGCTAAGGAATACAGTAATACACACTGTTAGGAAGAGTCATCTTTCTGTCTTCATCATTTGATTCATAGCTAAGGAATACAGTAATACACACTGTTAGGAAGAGTCATCTTTCTGTCTTCATCATTTGATTCATAGCTAAGGAATACAGTAATACACACTGTTAGGAAGAGTCATCTTTCTGTCTTCATCATTTGATTCATAGCTAAGGAATACAGTAATACACACTGTTAGGAAGAGTCATCTTTCTGTCTTCATCATTTGATTCATAGCTAAGGAATACAGTAATACACACTGTTAGGAAGAGTCATCTGTCTTCATCATTTGATTCATAGATAAGGAATACAGTAATACACACTGTTAGTAAGAGTCATCTTTCTGTCTTCATCATTTGATTCATAGATAAGGAATACAGTAATACACACTGTTAGGAAGAGTCATCTTTCTGTCTTCATCATTTGATTCATAGCTAAGGAATACGGTCATACACACTGTTAGGAAGAGTCATCTTTCTGTCTTCATCATTTGATTCATAGCTAAGGAATACGGTCATACACACTGTTAGGAAGAGTCATCTTTCTGTCTTCATCATTTGATTCATAGCTAAGGAATACAGTCATACACACTGTTAGGAAGAGTGTTGGATCCTGTATTTTACATTATAGCCATTGCCATATATATGATTGAATATTATCTGCTGTTGGCTTGTGTGGATGTATGTATGTGTTATGCAACATAGCTGACGTGAAACATTGTTAAAAGTATCAAGGCCATGGGCCTTTCTCATGATGGAAAAATACAGAGTAGCATGAAGACAGGAACTGTTCAATGAGTTGGGAGGGGGGCACATTCAGAGCGGGGTGTTGCGAGAACAAGCGGTCTTTTGTTAGATAACAGGAGCCAGGTGCGAGATAACGGTATGGAGCATGAGAGCCTGGATGTTCTTCACAAGCAACAGTTACATCTATCAACAGAAGCGCCAAGAGGCGGGGACCCACCTGAGCACCTGCAATAGGCTGAGCAAGTTTAAACCACGCTCAGTCTCTACTGTGATAGGCCAACAGACGGGTTATAACTGTCTATCACAGTATAAAGAATAATGTTTACATACATCTTGTCAGTTCTCTGTTCTGCCCTGCGTGGTATTACAGTGAGCCCGTATATACGAAAGTTGCATTTGCCATTTATTACTTAGCTAATAAAAAATACATAGTATAACATCGGTGACTCATTGTTATATTTATCCTGATACCAGATTCGAATTTACGCAACTCTAACAAGAGTAATCTTTCTATCTTCATCATTTGATTCATAGCTAAGGAATACAGTAATACACACTGTTAGAAAGAGTCATCTGTCTTCATCATTTGATTCATATCTAAGGAATACAAATCACTTTTTAGAAAGTCTAAAGTATCTTTTTTTCTGCATGTTCCTGTAAGAGATGATTTTAGGATGATGATAAAGGAGGAAACCGGTACTAAGTCATGTCAGGCAGTTAAACACAGAGTCCTTCTAAATCCACGAGGAAATCAACATGATGGCTAAAATATTAGGCCTACATCTAGTCATAGTTCCTTTAATTACTGACAGTATGTTCAACATCAACACAGAGTCCTTCTAAAACCACGAGGAAATCAACATGATGGCTAAAATATTAGGCCTACATCTAGTCATAGTTCCTTTAATTACTGACAGTATGTTCAACATCAAAACAGAGTCCTTCTAAAACCACGAGGAAATCAACATGATGGCTAAAATATTAGGCCTACATCTAGTCATAGTTCCTTTAATTACTGACAGTATGTTCAACATCAACACAGAGTCCTTCTAAAACCACGAGGAAATCAACATGATGGCTAAAATATTAGGCCTACATCTAGTCATAGTTCCTTTAATTACTGACAGTATGTTCAACATCAACACAGAGTCCTTCTAAAACCACAAGGAAATCAACATGATGGCTAAAATATTAGGCCTACATTATCGTTAAGGTCTATTACAGGTATTAGTTGAAGCTCAGTGTTAAATTCAAACCCCTACAATCATACCTAAGCAAATATGACACCAATTTCGATTAAAATTCGCAAATACCCCCCTAACTAGCTCTATGGTGGTATTCAAGCTGAGGTTAATCCATAAATGCAAGCAGATGTATTGATTAGCCTGTTAGCTAACTAGCTAATGTTAGCTTGCTTGTACAAAGTCCAGTGGTTAGCCTCAGTAGCTAGCTAATACCAGTCAGCTGAAAGCTAGCTAGCTAGCTATCAAACAGGCAAATAAAGGTAGCTAGACAATACATGTACATTTGTTTTAATTAATTAGGTAGCAAGCTAACTAGTTAATGTTATACCAGTCAGATGAGAGCTAACGTTGGCTGGGTAGCTAACCAACAAACAAGGAAAGCTAGCTATATTTGGCCAATTTCATATTAGGCTGAAGTCATCATGTGTAAACTGTTGATGTAGACACATGCATGTTATTGGAGCACAAACAAACATGCAAAAATAAGATAGCGAACATCCTTGGCTGCTATGATAGCCAGTTAACGTTAACTAGCTAGGTAACGTTAACTAACGTGTATGGACAGTTCATGCATCACAATATATCATACTTTCTTACAAAGAAACATAGCTAGTTAACAGCATCACTGTTTCAAACATGTAGAATACAATCCAGCTCCTGCCACGTCATTATCATGATCCACATTTGTGCTGACTGATTAACACAGTGTCAAGTTACTGTTCAGTGTTCAGGGGTGGTAGATGCTGCACCCCCGGGTAAAACAACACCAGAATAAATCATTAAGGGGGTTAGATTCATCTGGCCCGTGTACCGTGTCGGCATGTTTTGCCATGGCTAAAAATGTATCGCATTCGATTTGAAACTGGGCTGCCACCGGAAGTGAGCCTGGTGCCCGCTCTGTCCGGCGGCGAAGTCGGCTCAAAAAAAAAGTGAGGTAATTAAGAACGTGTGGTAATGAGAAGTGGTGTAAAGTACTTACGTTAAAAATACTTTCAACTACTTAAGTCATTTTTTTTTTGGGGGGGGGTGTATCTGTACATTATTATTTATATTTTTGACAACGTTTACTTTTACTTCACTACATTCCTAAAGAAAATAATGTACTTTTTACTCCATACATTTTCCATGACTTGGTAGAGCATGGGTGGAACAGGCATTGTTGTCCTCATGTGAATTTCCTTTCTTTTTCGGCTTCAGACCAATGCCTATTCTCACTTAAAATGTTGTTTTTTAATCTTGGGACTTCTTTCTTTAATTACTGACAGTATCTTCAACAGCAGCACTGAGCCCTGCACAGATCCCCTGTGGAGAGATTTCCATCAACATTTTGGATACAATTTATTTTGGACCACATTTTGGATAAAGTTTATTTTGGACCATTGGACTGTGATAGATTGTCCATGTGTCTCGGGCAACACTTTACTTTATAGATACAGGCCTTATTTTACAGCTGTATTCCAGGTTGAGAAAGAGCAGTGTGTGTTTTTTAATGTGTTTTTAAGGAATATTTATTTGTTTGTTCATTTGTATACAACAACATAAAAGCTATCTAATTGGTTGCCAGTGTGTAGGTGAGCTAAGGAAGCGTTCTAATTGGTGAGTTTGGTGAACAGGTGAGTTAAGGAATCCACTCTGATTGGTGGGCTGGGATCAGTATAAAGTATATATGGTGGTCATAAGAGCAGCAGCAGGCTCAGCTCCACTCCACACCGTCTAAGTATTGGGACATCATTCAGAGGAAGAGCAGCTTCACTGGGCTCCTCATCACTGCTCTGTGTGCAACGGTCTCTGATCTGCTGGTAGAAGACAGGTGCTCTATAGTTCTGACTGCTGGTAGAAGACAGGTGCTCTATAGTGCTGACTGCTGCCAGAAGACAGGTGCTCTATAGTTCTGACTGCTGGTAGAAGACAGGTGCTCTATAGTTCTGACTGCTGGTAGAAGACAGGTGCTCTATAGTGCTGAGTGCTGGTAGAAGACAGGTGCTCTATAGTGCTGACTGCTGGTAGAAGACAGGTGCTCTATAGTTCTGACTGCTGGCAGAAGACAGGTGCTCTATAGTGCTGACTGCTGGTAGAAGACAGGTGCTCTATAGTTCTGACTGCTGGCAGAAGACAGGTGCTATATAGTTCTGACTGCTGGTAGAAGACAGGTGCTCTATAGTGCTGACTGCTGGCAGAAGACAGGTGCTCTATAGTGCTGACTGCTGGTAGAAGACAGGTGCTCTATAGTTCTGACTGCTGGTAGAAGACAGGTGCTCTATAGTGCTGACTGCTGGTAGAAGACAGGTGCTCTATAGTTCTGACTGCTGGTAGAAGACAGGTGCTCTATAGTGCTGACTGCTGGTAGAAGACAGGTGCTCTATAGTTCTGACTGCTGGCAGAAGACAGGTGCTCTATAGTTCTGACTGCTGGCAGAAGACAGGTGCTCTATAGTTCTGACTGCTGGTAGAAGACAGGTGCTCTATAGTGCTGACTGCTGATAGAAGACAGGTGCTCTATAGTTCTGACTGCTGCCAGAAGACAGGTGCTCTATAGTTCTGACTGCTGCCAGAAGACAGGTGCTCTATAGTGCTGACTGCTGGCAGAAGACAGGTGCTCTATAGTGCTGACTGCTGGCAGAAGACAGGTTCTCTATAGTGCTGACTGCTGGCAGAAGACAGGTTCTCTATAGTGCTGACTGCTGGCAGAAGACAGGTGTTCTATAGTGCTGACTGCTGGCAGAAGACAGGTGCTCTATAGTGCTGACTGCTGGCAGAAGACAGGTGCTCTATAGTGCTGACTGCTGGCAGAAGACAGGTGCTCTATAGTTCTGACTGCTGGTAGAAGACAGGTGCTCTATAGTGCTGACTGCTGCCAGAAGACAGGTGCTCTATAGTTCTGACTGCTGCCAGAAGACAGGTTCTCTATAGTGCTGACTGCTGGCAGAAGACAGGTGATCTATAGTGCTGACTGCTGGCAGAAGACAGGTGTTCTATAGTGCTGACTGCTGCCAGAAGACAGGTGCTCTATAGTGCTGACTGCTGGCAGAAGACAGGTGCTCTATAGTGCTGACTGCTGCCAGAAGACAGGTGCTCTATAGTGCTGACTGCTGGCAGAAGACAGGTGCTCTATAGTTCTGACTGCTGGCAGAAGACAGGTGCTCTATAGTTCTGACTGCTGGCAGAAGACAGGTGCTCTATAGTGCTGACTGCTGGCAGAAGACAGGTGATCTATAGTGCTGACTGCTGGCAGAAGACAGGTGCTCTATAGTTCTGACTGCTGGCAGAAGACAGGTGCTCTATAGTGCTGACTGCTGGCAGAAGACAGGTGCTCTATAGTGCTGACTGCTGGCAGAAGACAGGTGCTCTATAGTGCTGACTGCTGGCAGAAGACAGGTGCTCTATAGTTCTGACTGCTGGTAGAAGACAGGTGATCTATAGTTCTGACTGCTGGCAGAAGACAGGTGCTCTATAGTGCTGACTGCTGGCAGAAGACAGGTGCTCTATAGTTCTGACTGCTGGCAGAAGACAGGTGCTCTATAGTGCTGACTGCTGGTAGAAGACAGGTGCTCTATAGTGCTGACTGCTGGTAGAAGACAGGTGCTCTATAGTGCTGACTGCTGGTAGAAGACAGGTGCTCTATAGTTCTGACTGCTGCCAGAAGACAGGTGCTCTATAGTGCTGACTGCTGGCAGAAGACAGGTGGTCTATAGTGCTGACTGCTGGTAGAAGACAGGTGCTCTATAGTGCTGACTGCTGGCAGAAGACAGGTGCTCTATAGTGCTGACTGCTGGCAGAAGACAGGTGCTCTATAGTGCTGACTGCTGGCAGAAGACAGGTGCTCTATAGTGCTGACTGCTGGCAGAAGACAGGTGCTCTATAGTGCTGACTGCTGGCAGAAGACAGGTGCTCTATAGTGCTGACTGCTGGCAGAAGACAGGTGCTCTATAGTGCTGACTGCTGCCAGAAGACAGGTGCTCTATAGTTCTGACTGCTGGCAGAAGACAGGTGCTCTATAGTTCTGACTGCTGGCAGAAGACAGGTGCTCTATAGTGCTGACTGCTGGCAGAAGACAGGTGCTCTATAGTGCTGACTGCTGGCAGAAGACAGGTGCTCTATAGTGCTGACTGCTGGCAGAAGACAGGTGCTCTATAGTGCTGACTGCTGGCAGAAGACAGGTGCTCTATAGTTCTGACTGCTGGCAGAAGACAGGTGCTCTATAGTGCTGACTGCTGGCAGAAGACAGGTGATCTATAGTTCTGACTGCTGGCAGAAGACAGGTGCTCTATAGTTCTGACTGCTGGTAGAAGACAGGTGCTCTATAGTGCTGACTGCTGGCAGAAGACAGGTGCTCTATAGTGCTGACTGCTGGCAGAAGACAGGTGATCTATAGTGCTGACTGCTGGCAGAAGACAGGTGCTCTATAGTGCTGACTGCTGGCAGAAGACAGGTGATCTATAGTTCTGACTGCTGGCAGAAGACAGGTGCTCTATAGTTCTGACTGCTGGTAGAAGACAGGTGCTCTATAGTGCTGACTGCTGGCAGAAGACAGGTGCTCTATAGTGCTGACTGCTGGTAGAAGAGAGGTGCTCTATAGTGCTGACTGCTGCCAGAAGACAGGTGCTCTATAGTGCTGACTGCTGGTAGAATACAGGTGCTCTATAGTGCTGACTGCTGGCAGAAGACAGGTGCTCTATAGTTCTGACTGCTGGCAGAAGACAGGTGCTCTATAGTGCTGACTGCTGGCAGAAGACAGGTGCTCTATAGTGCTGACTGCTGCCAGAAGACAGGTGCTCTATAGTGCTGACTGCTGGCAGAAGACAGGTGCTCTATAGTGCTGACTGCTGGTAGAAGACAGGTGCTCTATAGTTCTGACTGCTGGCAGAAGACAGGTGCTCTATAGTGCTGACTGCTGGCAGAAGACAGGTGCTCTATAGTGCTGACTGCTGGCAGAAGACAGGTGCTCTATAGTGCTGACTGCTGGCAGAAGACAGGTGCTCTATAGTTCTGACTGCTGGCAGAAGACAGGTGCTCTATAGTGCTGACTGCTGGCAGAAGACAGGTGCTCTATAGTGCTGACTGCTGGTAGAAGACAGGTGCTCTATAGTGCTGACTGCTGGTAGAAGACAGGTGCTCTATAGTTCTGACTGCTGGCAGAAGACAGGTGCTCTATAGTGCTGACTGCTGGCAGAAGACAGGTGCTCTATAGTGCTGACTGCTGCCAGAAGACAGGTGCTCTATAGTTCTGACTGCTGGCAGAAGACAGGTGCTCTATAGTGCTGACTGCTGGCAGAAGACAGGTGATCTATAGTGCTGACTGCTGGCAGAAGACAGGTGCTCTATAGTGCTGACTGCTGGCAGAAGACAGGTGCTCTATAGTTCTGACTGCTGGCAGAAGACATGTGCTCTATAGTGCTGACTGCTGGCAGAAGACAGGTGCTCTATAGTTCTGACTGCTGGCAGAAGACAGGTGCTCTATAGTGCTGACTGCTGGCAGAAGACAGGTGCTCTATAGTGCTGACTGCTGGCAGAAGACAGGTGCTCTATAGTTCTGACTGCTGGCAGAAGACAGGTGCTCTATAGTTCTGACTGCTGGTAGAAGACAGGTGCTCTATAGTGCTGACTGCTGGCAGAAGACAGGTGCTCTATAGTTCTGACTGCTGGTAGAAGACAGGTGCTCTATAGTGCTGACTGCTGGCAGAAGACAGGTAATCTATAGTTCTGACTGCTGGTAGAAGACAGGTGCTCTATAGTGCTGACTGCTGGTAGAAGACAGGTGATCTATAGTGCTGACTGCTGCCAGAAGACAGGTGCTCTATAGTGCTGACTGCTGGTAGAAGACAGGTGCTCTATAGTGCTGACTGCTGGTAGAAGACAGGTGCTCTATAGTTCTGACTGCTGGTAGAAGACAGGTGCTCTATAGTGCTGACTGCTAGAAGACAGGTGCTCTATAGTGCTGACTGCTGCCAGAAGACAGGTGCTCTATAGTTCTGACTGCTGGTAGAAGACAGGTGCTCTATAGTGCTGACTGCTGGTAGAAGACAGGTGCTCTATAGTGCTGACTGCTGCCAGAAGACAGGTGCTCTATAGTGCTGACTGCTGGTAGAAGACAGGTGCTCTATAGTTCTGACTGCTGGCAGAAGACAGGTGCTCTATAGTGCTGACTGCTGGTAGAAGACAGGTGCTCTATAGTGCTGACTGCTGGCAGAAGACAGGTGCTCTATAGTGCTGACTGCTGGTAGAAGACAGGTGCTCTATAGTGCTGACTGCTGGCAGAAGACAGGTGCTCTATAGTGCTGACTGCTGGTAGAAGACAGGTGCTCTATAGTGCTGACTGCTGGTAGAAGACAGGTGCTCTATAGTGCTGACTGCTGGCAGAAGACAGGTGCTCTATAGTGCTGACTGCTGGCAGAAGACAGGTGCTCTATAGTGCTGACTGCTGGCAGAAGACAGGTGCTCTATAGTGCTGACTGCTGGCAGAAGACAGGTGCTCTATAGTGCTGACTGCTGGCAGAAGACAGGTGCTCTATAGTGCTGACTGCTGGCAGAAGACAGGTGCTCTATAGTGCTGACTGCTGGCAGAAGACAGGTGCTCTATAGTGCTGACTGCTGGTAGAAGACAGGTGCTCTATAGTGCTGACTGCTGGCAGAAGACAGGTGCTCTATAGTGCTGACTGCTGGCAGAAGACAGGTGCTCTATAGTGCTGACTGCTGGCAGAAGACAGGTGCTCTATAGTGCTGACTGCTGGCAGAAGACAGGTGCTCTATAGTGCTGACTGCTGGCAGAAGACAGGTGCTCTATAGTGCTGACTGCTGGTAGAAGACAGGTGCTCTATAGTGCTGACTGCTGCCAGAAGACAGGTGCTCTATAGTTCTGACTGCTGGTAGAAGACAGGTGCTCTATAGTGCTGACTGCTGGTAGAAGACAGGTGCTCTATAGTGCTGACTGCTGCCAGAAGACAGGTGCTCTATAGTGCTGACTGCTGGTAGAAGACAGGTGCTCTATAGTTCTGACTGCTGGCAGAAGACAGGTGCTCTATAGTGCTGACTGCTGGTAGAAGACAGGTGCTCTATAGTGCTGACTGCTGGCAGAAGACAGGTGCTCTATAGTGCTGACTGCTGGTAGAAGACAGGTGCTCTATAGTGCTGACTGCTGGCAGAAGACAGGTGCTCTATAGTGCTGACTGCTGGTAGAAGACAGGTGCTCTATAGTGCTGACTGCTGGTAGAAGACAGGTGCTCTATAGTGCTGACTGCTGGCAGAAGACAGGTGCTCTATAGTGCTGACTGCTGGCAGAAGACAGGTGCTCTATAGTGCTGACTGCTGGCAGAAGACAGGTGCTCTATAGTGCTGACTGCTGGCAGAAGACAGGTGCTCTATAGTGCTGACTGCTGGTAGAAGACAGGTGCTCTATAGTGCTGACTGCTGGCAGAAGACAGGTGCTCTATAGTGCTGACTGCTGGCAGAAGACAGGTGCTCTATAGTGCTGACTGCTGGTAGAAGACAGGTGCTCTATAGTGCTGACTGCTGGTAGAAGACAGGTGCTCTATAGTGCTGACTGCTGGCAGAAGACAGGTGCTCTATAGTGCTGACTGCTGGCAGAAGACAGGTGCTCTATAGTGCTGACTGCTGGCAGAAGACAGGTGCTCTATAGTGCTGACTGCTGGCAGAAGACAGGTGCTCTATAGTGCTGACTGCTGGTAGAAGACAGGTGCTCTATAGTGCTGACTGCTGGCAGAAGACAGGTGCTCTATAGTGCTGACTGCTGGCAGAAGACAGGTGCTCTATAGTGCTGACTGCTGGCAGAAGACAGGTGCTCTATAGTGCTGACTGCTGGTAGAAGACAGGTGCTCTATAGTGCTGACTGCTGGCAGAAGACAGGTGCTCTATAGTGCTGACTGCTGGTAGAAGACAGGTGCTCTATAGTGCTGACTGCTGGTAGAAGACAGGTGCTCTATAGTGCTGACTGCTGGTAGAAGACAGGTGCTCTATAGTTCTGACTGCTGGTAGAAGACAGGTGCTCTATAGTGCTGACTGCTGGTAGAAGACAGGTGCTCTATAGTGCTGACTGCTGGTAGAAGACAGGTGCTCTATAGTGCTGACTGCTGGTAGAAGACAGGTGCTCTATAGTGCTGACTGCTGGTAGAAGACAGGTGCTCTATAGTGCTGACTGCTGGTAGAAGACAGGTGCTCTATAGTGCTGACTGCTGGTAGAAGACAGGTGCTCTATAGTGCTGACTGCTGGTAGAAGACAGGTGCTCTATAGTTCTGACTGCTGGCAGAAGACAGGTGCTCTATAGTGCTGACTGCTGGTAGAAGACAGGTGCTCTATAGTGCTGACTGCTGGTAGAAGACAGGTGCTCTATAGTGCTGAGGTGCTGCTCTATAGTGCTGACTGCTGGTAGAAGACAGGTGCTCTATAGTGCTGACTGCTGGCAGAAGACAGGTGCTCTATAGTGCTGACTGCTGGTAGAAGACAGGTGCTCTATAGTGCTGACTGCTGGCAGAAGACAGGTGCTCTATAGTGCTGACTGCTGGTAGAAGACAGGTGCTCTATAGTGCTGACTGCTGCCAGAAGACAGGTGCTCTATAGTGCTGACTGCTGGCAGAAGACAGGTGCTCTATAGTGCTGACTGCTGGTAGAAGACAGGTGCTCTATAGTGCTGACTGCTGGTAGAAGACAGGTGCTCTATAGTGCTGACTGCTGGTAGAAGACAGGTGCTCTATAGTGCTGACTGCTGGCAGAAGACAGGTGCTCTATAGTGCTGACTGCTGGTAGAAGACAGGTGCTCTATAGTGCTGACTGCTGGCAGAAGACAGGTGCTCTATAGTGCTGACTGCTGGCAGAAGACAGGTGCTCTATAGTGCTGACTGCTGGCAGAAGACAGGTGCTCTATAGTGCTGACTGCTGGTAGAAGACAGGTGCTCTATAGTGCTGACTGCTGGTAGAAGACAGGTGCTCTATAGTGCTGACTGCTGGTAGAAGACAGGTGCTCTATAGTGCTGACTGCTGGTAGAAGACAGGTGCTCTATAGTGCTGACTGCTGGCAGAAGACAGGTGCTCTATAGTGCTGACTGCTGGTAGAAGACAGGTGCTCTATAGTGCTGACTGCTGGTAGAAGACAGGTGCTCTATAGTGCTGAGGTGCTCTGCTGGCTAGAAGAGAGAACTGGTAGAAGACAGGTGCTCTATAGTGCTGACTGCTGGTAGAAGACAGCACCTTGATCAATGGTTTGATCCTCTTGTCCAGTAACAATCTCTCAGCACTTCATGTAATCTGAAATCATTTGTTAAAACTAGCCTACTCAATATGGTGGTAGCTCCACATTGTCCTCTGGTCAGCTTGGTGGCATGTCCAACATATTTCTTTAAAAACCTACCCATTCTTTTTAGAAGTGTCTTGGCCGGGCGAAAGAGCAATGGAGTTCAATCAAGCATCCATCCAACTGTCAAGGGTCTATTCCTTTTCTCTCTGAATAATAAACAACATCCTATAATAGATAGGAGAGCAGGAACATGTCTACCTACGTACAGCAACAGTTAACCCATGTTCCACATTCACATCAATGAATCAGCAGTATCACAGGTCTAACACACTATAGACTTGATTGGTCAGCATATAGGAACTTCATTGGTCAGCATATAATCTCGTCACCCATGACCAAATCTCAGCTGTCTGTCACGAGTAACCATCAGTATACAGACTTCATTGCTCAAAAGGCATACTTGCTTTCTTCTCTAAATATTTGCAAAGTCAAGAGTGGAATAAAGGCTTTTTTTAGAGAAGTGAGTCACGTTTGTTGAGTCATTGAGGCTAATAGGTTACAAGACATAATGTCCCCACATGATTTAGCTATTGATTAGGTAACCTCTATTCAAACCACAGGTTCATGTATAGAGAAACAGTCAGCGTGCAGACTGTTTACTGTATATATGTTTTAAAAGCAACATATATTCAATGATTAGGATTGTTTGTAATGGGTACTGTACACAACATGTTCTTTGTTCTACTTTTACTGAGGTCCTATCACTTCCTACAGCACAACAGTGCCTTCACATAGACAGGGCTGAGGTCCTATCACTTCCTACAGCACAACAGTGTCTTCACATAGGCAGGGCTGAGGTCCTATCACTTCCTACAGCACAACAGTGCCTTCACATAGGCAGGGCTGAGGTCCTATCACTTCCTACAGCACAACAGTGCCTTCACATAGGCAGGGCTGAGGTCCTATTACTTCCTACAGCACAACAGTGTCTTCACATAGGCAGGGCTGAGGTCCTATCACTTCCTACAACACAACAGTGCCTTCACATAGGCAGGGCTGAGGTCCTATCACTTCCTACAACACAACAGTGCCTTCACATAGGCAGGGCTGAGGTCCTATCACTTCCTACAACACAACAGTGTCTTCACATAGGCAGGGCTGAGGTCCTATCACTTCCTACAACACAACAGTGTCTTCACATAGGCAGGGCTGAGGTCCTATCACTTCCTACAGCACAACAGTGTCTTCACATAGGCAGGGCTGAGGTCCTATCACTCCCTACAGCACAACAGTGCCTTCACATAGACAGGGCTGAGGTCCTATCACTTCCTACAGCACAACAGTGCCTTCACATAGGCAGGGCTGAGGTCCTATCACTTCCTACAACACAACAGTGTCTTCACATAGGCAGGGTTGAGGTCCTATCACTTCCTACAACACAACAGTGCCTTCACATAGGCAGGGCTGAGGTCCTATCACTTCCTACAACACAACAGTGTCTTCACATAGGCAGGGCTGAGGTCCTATCACTTCCTACAGCACAACAGTGTCTTCACATAGGCAGGGCTGAGGTCCTATCACTTCCTACAGCACAACAGTGCCTTCACATAGACAGGGCTGAGGTCCTATCACTTCCTACAGCACAACAGTGCCTTCACATAGGCAGGGCTGAGGTCCTATCACTTCCTACAGCACAACAGTGCCTTCACATAGGCAGGGCTGAGGTCCTATCACTTCCTACAGCACAACAGTGTCTTCACATAGGCAGGGCTGAGGTCCTATCACTTCCTACAGCACACCAGTGCCTTCACATAGGCAGGGCTGAGGTCCTATCACTTCCTACAGCACAACAGTGCCTTCACATAGGCAGGCGTGAGGTCCTATCACTTCCTACAGCACAACAGTGTCTTCACATAGGCAGGGCTGAGGTCCTATCACTTCCTACAGCACAACAGTGCCATCACATAGGCAGGGCTGAGGTGCTGTCACTTCCTACAGCACAACAGTGCCTTCACATAGGCAGGGCTGAGGTGCTGTCACTTCCTACAGCACAACAGTGCCTTCACATAGACAGGGCTGAGGTCCTATCACTTCCTACAGCACAACAGTGTCTTCACATAGGCAGGGCTGAGGTCCTATCACTTCCTACAGCACAACAGTGTCTTCACATAGGCAGGGCTGAGGTAATATCACTTCCTACAGCACAACAGTACCTTCACATAGGCAGGGCTGAGGTCCTATCACTTCCTACAACACAACAGTGTCTTTACATAGACAGGGCTGAGGTCCTATCACTTCCTACAGCACAACAGTGCCTTCACATAGGCAGGGCTGAGGTCCTATCACTTCCTACAGCACAACAGTGTCTTCACATAGGCAGGGCTGAGGTCCTATCACTTCCTACAACACAACAGTGTCTTCACATAGGCAGGGCTGAGGTCCTATCACTTCCTACAGCACAACAGTGTCTTCACATAGGCAGGGCTGAGGTCCTATCACTTCCTACAGCACAACAGTGTCTTCACATAGGCAGGGCTGAGGTCCTATCACTTCCTACAGCACAACAGTGTCTTCACATAGGCAGGGCTGAGGTCCTATCACTTCCTACAACACAACAGTGCCATCACATAGACAGGGCTGAGGTCCTATCACTTCCTACAGCACAACAGTGTCTTCACATAGGCAGGGCTGAGGTCCTATCACTTCCTACAACACAACAGTGCCTTCACATAGGCAGGGCTGAGGTCCTATCACTTCCTACAGCACAACAGTGCCTTCACATAGGCAGGGCTGAGGTCCTATCACTTCCTACAGCACAACAGTACCTTCACATAGGCAGGGCTGAGGTCCTATCACTTCCTACAACACAACAGTGTCTTCACATAGGCAGGGCTGAGGTCCTATCACTTCCTACAGCACAACAGTGCCTTCACATAGGCAGGGCTGAGGTCCTATCACTTCCTACAGCACAACAGTGCCTTCACATAGGCACATCACTTCCTACAGCACAACAGTGTCTTCACATAGGCAGGGCTGAGGTCCTATCACTTCCTACAGCACAACAGTGCCTTCACATAGGCAGGGCTGAGGTCCTATCACTTCCTACAACACAACAGTGCCTTCACATAGGCAGGGCTGAGGTCCTATCACTTCCTACAACACAACAGTGTCTTCACATAGGCAGGGCTGAGGTCCTATCACTTCCTACAGCACAACAGTGTCTTCACATAGGCAGGGCTGAGGTCCTATCACTCCCTACAGCACAACAGTGCCTTCACATAGACAGGGCTGAGGTCCTATCACTCCCTACAGCACAACAGTGCCTTCACATAGACAGGGCTGAGGTCCTATCACTTCCTACAGCACAACAGTGTCTTCACATAGGCAGGGCTGAGGTCCTATCACTTCCTACAACACAACAGTGTCTTCACATAGGCAGGGCTGAGGTCCTATCACTTCCTACAACACAACAGTGTCTTCACATAGGCAGGGCTGAGGTCCTATCACTTCCTACAGCACACCAGTGCCATCACATAGGCAGGGCTGAGGTGCTGTCACTTCCTACAGCACAACAGTGCCATCACATAGGCAGGGCTGAGGTGCTGTCACTTCCTACAGCACAACAGTGCCATCACATAGGCAGGGCTGAGGTCCTATCACTTCCTACAACACAACAGTGCCATCACATAGGCAGGGCTGAGGTCCTATCACTTCCTACAACACAACAGTGCCATCACATAGGCAGGGCTGAGGTCCTATCACTTCCTACAACACAACAGTGCCATCACATAGGCAGGGCTGAGGTCCTATCACTTCCTACAACACAACAGTGCCTTCACATAGACAGGGCTGAGGTCCTATCCTGCCCTGATATAGCCTATCCTGATATATCCTATCCTATCCTTTCCTACCCTGATATATCCTATCCTGCCCTGATATATCCTATCCTATCCTGATATATCCTATCCTTTCCTACCCTGATATATCCTATCCTGATATATCCTATCCTCATATTTCCTATCCAGTCCCACAATATACATGACTTGTAGCCTATGCAGTACAAAGCCATCAAGACCATTTTATTGTCTGCAAACAGTGTCAAATATCAAATATATTTATGTCAAATTCTGGTCTGGATTAACGATACATTGTGTCTTGGTTTTACACTTGACTTTATTGAGTTTATTTTTGCAGGGACAGAGCACATGACAGGAGGTTGGCGGTAATGGCTGGAGCTGAATCAGTGGAATTACATTCGCTCAGTTCCAGACATTATTATGAGTCGTCCTCCCCTCAGCAGCCTCCACTGGTGCACATTAATCAACATTTCAGTAAAAGTGCTGGTTTTAGCCAGCTGGCTAATTTTCAACTGTAGTCCCTGGACAGGTTACCCACAATTTGATAGACACAGACATCTCTGACAGCATGCCCGCACGGATTGGGTGTGTTCAAGAAATACACATTTGAAGACTGTAAACGCTTTTGCAGACATTGTAAATCTATTATATTCAGCGCAGGTCTGCGCCAAATGTGTGTTTCTGGAACGCACCAATTGGCAATGCGCATGCGCAGCTAACTTAACTCCTGGAACGCACCCATCATCACATGATTTTTACTCGACGTCGACACAGTCAGGTGATAAAATTCTGTTGTTGTTATCTCAAGTCAAATTGTCCAGTCATTGTGCTGGCGGATCAGGTTGTAGCTAAAGTTATTCTGCAGCTGTAAAATGAAGGTTTTATACCTGTGTCTTTTCGCGGCACTTGCTTTGGCATCTGATGCACTCGTCCGGTAAGTAAAGTCAAGTTATATTAGCCGAACTAGCTTGTCAGCTAGAAAACAGTTGAGCCACCAGTTACGTCCTCAGTCAAATAGCTAGCTAGTATTACAAAATAGATAGGCTTAGCTAGGTTTGTGAATATTTACTTTGCTGAATGAATAGTGAAGACGACCTTGGGCTACAAAGTGACGTTAATTACATTTTATCAAGTCGCACTAGAGAAAGGTGTTTGTTGTTTTCCATTAGCTAGTGTTAAGTTTCTCGCCCAGGCAAACATGTTGTGACAATGTCAAAATAGAATAGCTAAGGTCAATATCCCAAACGCGATTTAAGGCTGGTTTATAGACCGTCTGACCTGTGTCCATGCAGTAGTAGTAAATTAGATTAAGGCTGGTTTATAGACCGTCTGACCTGTGTCCATGCAGTAGTAGTAAATTAGATTAAGGCTGGTTTATAGACCGTCTGACCTGTGTCCATGCAGTAGTAGTAAATTAGATTAAGGCTGGTTTATAGACCGTCTGACCTGTGTCCATGCAGTAGTAGTAAATTAGATTAAGGCTGGTTTATAGACCGTCTGACCTGTGTCCATGCAGTAGTAGTAAATTAGATTAAGGCTGGTTTACAGACCGTCTGACCTGACCTGTTTTACAGACCGTGTTCCATGTAATAACACAACTGTCGTAGCGAGATCATTATATTATATCAAACTTGTAGCATTAAATCAGCACAGCAGCCCGGTGCTCCAAATGGTAGACTTTCTCTATTTTAACAAAAATAAACCCATCCGTTCAAAAGTGAATTAATGGAAACCTAGCAAGCCAGGCAACTAAAAACTATTTTCTAAACAATGTTTTGGTTCGTTGCTAGCTAGTTAATTACCGTTAGCTAGCTAATCCAAATAACGTTAATGACCATAGTATAGCTGACGTCTTAACTTTAGCTATTTTTATTATTCATTACTACAGGAAACTAAACCTACAACATTATTTACAAGGTAGTGGTGAACTTACAGAAAATGGTGGGATGAAATAAAAATGTCATTCAATTGGAGGATTTTAACTCCTGCATCAATTTGTCACAGTAAGATTTGGTCTGGTTGCTGTGGCTGTCCGGTAACCACGACAACGGACGTTGCGACAGTTGCCCATAATTTTTGTGTCGTTCAGACCAGTGACACTTGTCGCATTATAAATGTCTACAGACATTAGACCAAGTAATAGACTGGTCTTAACCTGTCTGATAACAATAGTCTTGATTAGTGTATGCCTCATTGATTGTTACATTGTTCATGTTTCCCATTCGGCAGTGTCCTTGTAAAACAGATATTACACATAGCTAGGTTGCCACATGCAGCACTTGTTCTAGCTTGTAAAGGATGTTGGCACCAGTATTCTTCACTGTGCCTGTCTGAGATTAGGAGACCTGTAACTATTCAGAAGTTCTTTCCCAGCAGGAACTAGGTTGAGTAGATACTAGAAAGGGCTGACCAGTAGACCTGCTGAGATTCTGCTTGACCTACCAACTGTTCAGGGCTGGCTAACCATTTCAAAGGAGTTCTCTAATATATTCTCTCTCGCTATGTCTCCCTCTCTTTCCCTCCCCCTGTATCTCTCTCTTCCCCGTCCTCTCCTTCTTCTCTCTCTCCCACAGAATTCCGTTGAGGAAGTTCCGTTCCATCAGGCGTACCCTGACTGACTCGGGCAGGGCAGCAGAAGAGCTGTTGGCCGGGCAGGAACACACTAAGTACAACAACCTGGGCTTCCCCTCCTCCAGTAATGGACCCACTCCAGAAACCCTGAAGAACTTTATGGATGTAAGAAGATCCTCTAGTTGCTACTAACCAGGGACCTGGGAGTGGAGTAGTTACCCTTGGGATGTGTCCCAGATGGCACCCTATTCCCTACGTAGTGCACTACATTTGATCAGAGCTGTGCTATGGGCCCCGGTCAAAAGTAGTGCACTTTAATAGGAAGTAAGGAGCCATTGGGGACGTAGGTGACCTGTGCCAATGGAGTGGTCACCCTTGACTTCCCTAATGCACTGTAGCACAAGCTAAAAGCCAAGCAGGCAGGCCAGGAAAAAATCCAACAAAGAATCTGTTGTCACCAGTCCGACCTTTCCTTCTAGTCCTCCTAGCTAGCTGGATTAGTAGCTTTCCCCTCTCTGTCCTTGAGTCTGTTGTCACCAGTCCGACCTTTCCTTCTAGTCCTCCTAGCTAGCTGGATTAGTAGCATTTCAAGGCAAAGCCCAATCCTCCTCTCTGTCCTGATCTGTTGTCGCCAGTCCGACCTTTCCTTCTAGTCCTCCTAGCTAGCTGAATTAGTAGCGTTTCAAGGCAAAGCCCAATCCTCCTCTCTGTCCTGAAGGGAAGATGGAAGATCCCTTCTGATTTCACATTTCCCATTTTAAAGTTGGGTAATCAGATTTGTTTGTTTATGTGTGACGGAACAAGAACGTTTGTCATATGACGAGTAACTCAGCTTCCCATCAGTGTTGGGTCTTTTCTCTGTGTGACCGAACAGGAACTAGGAATAGTCGGTCATATGAGTAACTCAGCTTCCCATCAGTGTTTGGTCTTTTCTCTGTGTGACCGAACAGGAACTAGGAATAGTCGGTCATATGACGAGTAACTCAGCTTCCCATCAGTGTTGGGTCTTTTCTCTGTGTGACCGAACAGGAACTAGGAATAGTCGGTCATATGACGAGTAACTCAGCTTCCCATCAGTGTTGGGTCTTTTCTCTGTGTGACCGAACAGGAACTAGGAATAGTCGGTCATTTGACTGACTGAGAGCAAGGAAGGACTGATCTTCTAAGCTCCCTGAGCCTGATCAGCTGTCAATTTGTAGACATAATGTACAGTTTATCCTCAGCAAATCCACTAGGCTTTGTGTTTATGTAGTTTAATCTGAACACCAGAAAAACATAGGACCTTGTACACTAGTTTTTTTTTTTGGCCACCATCTAGTACTGGGTCAGACCCCCCCCCCACCTTGCATCCAGAACAACTCAAATTCTTTGGGGCATAGCATGTAGCTCAATTGGTATCAAGGGACCTAACGTGTGCCATGAAAACATTCCCCACCCCATTACGCCACCAGCCTGTACTGTTGACACCAGGCGATGGGGCCAGACCATTATACCAACACCACCAGCCTGTACTGTTGACACCAGGCGACGGGGCCATTATACCAACGCCACCAGCCTGTACTGTTGACACCAGGCGAGACGGGGCCATTATACCAACGCCACCAGCCTGTACTGTTGACACCAGGAGACGGGACCATTATACCAACGCCACCAGCCTGTACTGTTGACACCAGGCGATGGGACCATTATACCAACGCCACCAGCCTGTACTGTTGACACCAGGCGACGGGGCCATTATACCAACGCCACCAGCCTGTACTGTTGACACCAGGCGACGGGACCATTATACCAACGCCACCAGCCTGTACTGTTGACACCAGGCGACGGGGCCATTATACAAACGCCACCAGCCTGTACTGTTGACACCAGGTGACATTATACCAACGCCACCAGCCTGTACTGTTGACCAGGCGGCGGGGCCCGTGCTCTGCGCCACCAGGCGACACCACGGCCATTATACTGTTGACACCAGGCGATCGGCCATTATACCAACGCCACCAGCCTGTACTGTTGACACCAGGAGACCATTAGCCACTCCACCCATTATACGGCCCAACGCCACCAGCCTGTACTGTTGACACCAGGCGACGGGGCCATTATACCAACGCCACCAGCCTGTACTGTTGACACCAGGCGACGGGACCAGCCTTATGACACCATTAACGCCACCAGCCTGTACTGTTGACACCAGGCGACGGGGCCATTATACCAACGCCACCAGCCTGTACTGTTGACACCAGGCGACGGGGCCATTATACCAATACCACCAGCCTGTACTGTTGACACCAGGCGACGGGGCCATTATACCAACGCCACCAGCCTGTACTGTTGACACCAGGCGACGGGGCCATTATACCAACGCCACCAGCCTGTACTGTTGACACCAGGCGATGGGGCCAGACCATTATACCAACGCCACCAGCCTGTACTGTTGAGACGGGGCCAGACCATTATACCAACGCCACCAGCCTGTACTGTTGACACCAGGCGACGGGGCCATTATACCAACGCCACCAGCCTGTACTGTTGACACCAGGCGACGGGGCCATTATACCAACGCCACCAGCCTGTACTGTTGACACCAGGCGACGGGGCCATTATAGCCTGTACTGTTGAACGCCACCAGCCTGTACTGTTGACACCAGGCGACGGGGCCATTATACCAATACCACCAGCCTGTACTGTTGACACCAGGCGACGGGGCCATTATACCAACGCCACCAGCCTGTACTGTTGACACCAGGCGACGGGGCCATTATACCAACGCCACCAGCCTGTACTGTTGACACCAGGGGCCATTATACCAACGGGCCAGACCATTATACCAACGCCACCAGCCTGTACTGTTGACACCAGGCCACGGACCATTATACCAACGCCACCAGCCTGTACTGTTGACACCAGGCTGCCAACGCCACCACGTTGGGCCATTATACCAACGCCACCAGCCTGTACTGTTGACACCAGGCGACGGGGCCATTATACCAACGCCACCAGCCTGTACTGTTGACACCAGGCGACGGGACCATTGCTACAAACGCCACCAGCCTGTACTGCTGACACCAGGCGACGGGGCCATTATACCAACGCCACCAGCCTGTACTGTTGACACCAGGCGCCACCAGCCTGGGGCCAGACCATTATACCAACGCCACCAGCCTGTACTGTTGACACCAGGCGACGGGGCCATTATACCAACGCCACCAGCCTGTACTGTTGACACCAGGCGACGGGGCCACCAGCCTGTACTGTTGACACCAGGCGACGGGGCCATTATACCAACGCCACCAGCCTGTACTGTTGACACCAGGCAGGACCATTATACCAACGCCACCAGCCTGTACTGTTGACACCAGGCGACGGGGCCATTACCAACGCCACCAGCCTGTACTGTTGACACCAGGCGACGGGACCATTATACCAACGCCACCAGCCTGTACTGTTGACACCAGGCGACGGGGCCATTATACCAACGCCACCAGCCTGTACTGTTGCCATTATACCAAGGCCACCACCAGCCTGTACTGTTGACACCAGGGGACCATTTTACCAACGCCACCAGCCTGTAC
>NC_088422.1:100778942-100808942 GCF_034236695.1 Oncorhynchus nerka
TGAGGAGGGTCAGGTTGGTGTCTGTTCCCGGAAGCTACTCTACAGACAGCTGAGGAGGGTCAGGTTGGTGTCCATTCAGGAAGCTACTCTACAGACAGCTGAGGAGGGTCAGGTTGGTGTCCATACAGGAAGCTACTCTACAGACAGCTGAGGAGGGTCAGGTTGGTGTCCATACAGGAAGCTACTCTACAGACAGCTGAGGAGGGTCAGGAAGCTACTCTACAGACAGCTGAGGAGGGTCAGGTTGGTGTCCATTCAGGAAGCTACTCTACAGACAGCTGAGGAGGGTCAGGTTGGTGACAGCTGAGGAGGGTCAGGTCGGTGACAGCTGAGGAGGGTCAGGTTGGTGTCCCTTCAGGAAGCTACTCTACAGACAGCTGAGGAGGGTCAGGTTGGTGACAGCTGAGGAGGGTCAGGTTGGTGTCCATTCAGGAAGCTACTCTACAGACAGCTGAGGAGGGTCAGGTTGGTGTCCCTTCAGGAAGCTACTCTACAGACAGCTGAGGAGGGTCAGGTTGGTGTCCATTCAGGAAGCTACTCTACAGACAGCTGAGGAGGGTCAGGTTGGTGTCCATTCAGGAAGCTACTCTACAGACAGCTGAGGAGGGTCAGGTTGGTGTCTGTTCAGGTAGCTACTCTACAGACAGCTGAGGAGGGTCAGGTTGGTGTCCATTCAGGAAGCTACTCTACAGACAGCTGAGGAGGGTCAGGTTGGTGTCCCTTCAGGTAGCTACTCTACAGACAGCTGAGGAGGGTCAGGTTGGTGTCTGTTCAGGTAACTACTCTACAGACAGCTGAGGAGGGTCAGGTTGGTGTCCATTCAGGAAGCTACTCTACAGACAGCTGAGGAGGGTCAGGTTGGTGTCCATTCAGGAAGCTACTCTACAGACAGCTGAGGAGGGTCAGGTTGGTGTCCTTCAGGAAGCTACTCTACAGACAGCTGAGGAGGGTCAGGTTGGTGTCCATTCAGGAAGCTACTCTACAGACAGCTGAGGAGGGTCAGGTTGGTGTCCATTCAGGAAGCTACTCTACAGACAGCTGAGGAGGGTCAGGTTGGTGTCCATTCAGGAAGCTACTCTACAGACAGCTGAGGAGGGTCAGGTTGGTGTCCATTCAGGAAGCTACTCTACAGACAGCTGAGGAGGGTCAGGTTGGTGTCCATTCAGGAAGCTACTCTACAGACAGCTGAGGATGGTCAGGTTGGTGTCCATTCAGGAAGCTACTCTACAGACAGCTGAGGAGGGTATCATCCATTATTATCATCCAGTCCTGTTATCAACCAGTCTGGTTATCATCCAGTCTGGTTATCATCCAGTCTGGTTATCATCCGGTCCTGTTATCATCCAGTCTAGTTATCATCCAGTCTGGTTATCATCCAGACTGGTTATCATCCATATAGACAGTGATACTGAGACTGACTAAGTCTGGTTATCACCCAGTCGGGTTATCACCCAGTCTGGTTATCATCCAGTCTGGTTATCATCCAGCCGGGTTATCATCCAGTCCGGTTATCATCCAGTCCTGTTATCAACCAGTCTGGTTATCACCCAGTCTGGTTATCATCCAGACTGGTTATCATCCATATAGACAGTGATACTGAGACTGACTAAGTCTGGTTATCACCCAGTCTGGTTATCATCCATATAGACAGTGATTCCGAGACTGACTAAGTCTGGTTATCATCCAGTCTAGTTATCATCCAGTCTGGTTGTCATCCAGTCTGGTTATCATCCAGCCTGGTTATCATCCAGTCCGGTTATCATCCAGTCCTGTTATCAACCCGTCTGGTTATCATCCGGTCTGGTTATCGTCCAGTCTGGTTATCATCCATATAGACAGTGATACTGAGACTGACTAAGCCTGGTTATCATCCATATAGACAGTGATACTCTGTCACCTTTCACCTTTCACCCTCAGATGTGGAAGTGTGACACTGCCGGATGCGGTGGATCGAGACACGTCCACATCCAGATTTCTGATGGGGATTGTTTTTATTTCTGTGACTCAGATTGATGCAGGTTGGTCGACTGACTCCAGGGGGTTTCAGATTGACGCACCGGTGCGTCGACTGACTCCAGGGGGTTTCAGATTGAGGCACCGATACTGAGACTGACTAAGGGGTTTCAGATTGACGCACAGTGCGTCGACTGACTCCAGGGGTTTCAGATTGAGGCACCGTGCGTCGACTGACTCCAGGGGTTTCAGATTGATGCACCGGTGCATCGACTGACTTCTGAGGGGTTTTTTTATTTCAGATTGACGCACCGGTGCGTCGACTGACTCCAGGGGTTTCAGATTGAGGCACCGGTGCGTCGACTGACTCCAGGGGGTTTCAGATTGACGCACCGGTGCGTCGACTGACTCCAGGGGGTTTCAGATTGAGGCACCGGTGCGTCGACTGACTCCAGGGGGTTTCAGATTGATGCACCGGTGCGTCGACTGACTCCAGGGGGTTTCAGATTGATGCACCGGTGCATCGACTGACTCCAGGGGGTTTCAGATTGATGCACCGGTGCATCGACTGACTCCAGGGGGTTTCAGATTGATGCACCGGTGCATCGACTGACTCCAGGGGGTTTCAGATTGATGCACCGATCGACTGACTCCAGGGGTTTCAGATTGATGCACCGGTGCATCGACTGACTCCAGGGGGTTTCAGATTGAAGCACCGGTGCGTCGACTGACTCCAGGGGGTTTCAGATTGATGCACCGGTGCATCGACTGACTCCAGGGGGTTTCAGATTGATGCACCGGTGCATCGACTGACTCCAGGGGGTTCTGAACCCCATGTTCAACGTATTGTTGCTGGAACAGATGGTTGAGTTCCTTCATGTGATATTAATGATATACCTTGTTTCAGTGGGTAGCGCAGGACCCTCTGCCTATAATGTTATATCGTTAGAGATCGACAATAATAACGTGTTTTTACCAAATGTTTAATCAAACAAAGGTCCTATTGTCTCTGAACCAAATGGTGTTGAGTAGAGGCCTACTAACTAATCAGCCAAACAGCTGAGCAGCAGACCAAAACCCAACCAGACAACACACACACGCATGCGCACATGCACGCTCACCCGCACGTGCACACGCACACACACACACACACACACACACACACACACTTCTCACTTTACTTGGCATCACACACAGGGAGAGTTGGACAGGGAAGGCGAACTCCACAAAGGAACAGAAGGGAAAGACTGAACCATTGGAGAACATGTTACACACACACACACACACACACACACACACACACACACACACACACACATACACACACAAACATACACACACACTCACACGAAAGAGCTCCAAAGAGAGAGCTGTTGGGGACAAAGGGAGAACTGTGGGGGGACAAAGAGAGAGCTGTGGGGGGACAAAGAGAGAGCTCTGAAGAGAGAGCTGTGGGGGACAAAGAGAGAGCTCTGGGGAAGAGAGCTGTGGGGGACAAATAGAGAGCTCTGAAGAGAGAGCTGTGGGGACAAAGAGAGAGCTGTGGGGGTACAAAGAGAGAGCTGTGGGGACAAAGAGAGAGCTGTGGGGGACAAAAAGAGAGCTGTGGGGGGACAAAGAGAGAGCTCTGAAGAGAGAGTTGTGGGGGACAAAGAGAGACCTGTGGGGGGGACAAAGAGAGAGCTGTGGGGATAAAGAGAGAGCTGTGGGGGGACAAAGAGAGAGCTGTGGAGGGACAAAGAGAGAGCTGTGGAGGGACAAAAAGAAAGCTGTGGGGGACAAAGAGAGAGCTCTGAAGAGAGAGCTGTGGGGGATAAAGAGAGAGCTCTGAAGAGAGAGCTGTGGGGGACAAAGAGAGAGCTGTGGGGGGACAAAGAGAGAACTCTGAAGAGAGAGCTGTTGGGGACAAAGAGAGAGCCGTGGGGGAGAAAGAGAGAGCTCTAAAGAGAGAGCTGTGGGGACAAAGAGAGAACTGTGGGGGACAAAGAGAGAGCTGTGGGGGATAAAGAGAGAGCTGTGGGGGGACAAAGAGAGAGCTGTGGAGGGACAAAGAGAGAGCTGTGAGGGACAAAAAGAAAGCTGTGGGGGACAAAGAGAGAGCTCTGAAGAGAGAGCTGTGGGGGATAAAGAGAGAGCTCTGAAGAGAGAGCTGTGGGGGGACAAAGAGAGAGCTGTGGAGGGACAAAGAGAGAGCTGTGGAGGGACAAAAAGAAAGCTGTGGGGGGACAAAGAGAGAGCTCTGAAGAGAGAGCTGTGGGGGGACAAAGAGAGAGCTCTGAAGAGAGAGCTGTGGGGGACAAAGATAGAGCTGTGGGGGACAAAGAGAGAGCTCTAAAGAGAGAGCTGTGAGGGACATTGTCCAACACACTAAAAAGCTGTATTAAATGACTAAATGTTCCTATGAGAAACTCATGGTTGTGAGTGGTGTCTCCTCATGTTCCCCTCATCCTCCTCCTTTCCCCTTCATCCTCATCATGTTACCTTCCGCCTCCTCCTATCACCCTTCATCCTCCTGTTACCTTCCTCCTCCTCATGTTACCTTCCTCCTCCTCATGTTACCCTTCATCATCCTCATGTTACCTTCCTCCTCCTCATGTTCCCCTTCATCCTCATCCTATTACCCTTCCTCCTCCTCATGTTCCCCTTCATCCTCCTCCTATTACCCTTCATCCTCCTCATGTTACCTTCATCCTCCTCATGTCACCCTTCATCCTCCTCATGTTACCTTCCTCCTCCTCATGGTACCTTCCTCCTCCTCATGTTCCCCTTCATCCTCCTCCTATTACCCTTCATCCTCCTCATGTTACCCTTCATCCTCCTCTTATTACCCTTCATCCTCCTCATGTTACCCTTCATCCTCCTCTTATTACCCTTCCTCCTCCTCATGTTACCTTCATCCTCCTCATGTTACCCTTCATCCTCCTCTTATTACCCTTCCTCCTCCTCATGTTACCCTTCATCCTCCTCATGTTACCCTTCATCCTCCTCTTATTACCCTTCCTCCTCCTCATGTTACCTTCATCCTCCTCATGTTACCCTTCATCCTCCTCTTATTACCCTTCCTCCTCCTCATGTTACCCTTTATCCTCCTCTTATTACCCTTCATCCTCCTCATGTTCTCCTTCCTCCTCCTCATGTTACCTTCCTCCTCCTCATGTTACCTTCCTCCTCCTCATGTTACCCTTCATCCTCCTCCTATTACCCTTCCTCCTCCTCATGTTCCCCTTCATCCTCCTCTTATTACCCTTCATCCTCCTCCTATTACCCTTCCTCCTCCTCATGTTCCCCTTCATCCTCCTCTTATTACCCTTCATCCTCCTCCTATTACCCTTCCTCCTCCTCATGTTCCCCTTCATCTTCCTCCTATTACCCTTCATCCTCATCATATTACCCTTCCTCCTCCTCATGTTACCCTTCCTCCTCCTCATGTTACCCTTCATCCTCCTCCTATTACCCTTCATCCTCCTCCTGTTACCCTTCATCCTCCTCTTATTACCCTTCATCCTCCTCCTCATGTTACCCTTCATCCTCCTCTTATTACCCTTCATCCTCCTCCTATTACCCTTCATCCTCCTCCTATTACCCTTCATCCTCCTCTTATTACCCTTCATCCTCCTCTTATTACCCTTCATCCTCCTCATGTTACCCTTCATCCTCCTCTTATTACCCTTCCTCCTCCTCATGTTACCTTCCTCCGCCTCATGTTCTCCTTCATCCTCTTCATGTTACCTTCCTCCTCCTCATGTTACCTTCCTCCTCCTCATGTTACCTTCCTCCTCCTCATGTTCCCCTTCACTCTCCTCATGTTCCCCTTCACCCTCCTCATGTTCCCCTTCCTCCTCCTCATGTTACCCTTCATCCTCCTCATGTTACCCTTCATCCTCCTCATGTTCCCCTTCACCCTCCTCATGTTCCCCTTCCTCCTCCTCATGTTCCCCTTCCTCCTCCTCATGTTACCCTTCATCCTCCTCATGTTACCTTCCTCCTCCTCTGTCTCCTTCCTTTCTCTTATTCTGTGTTTCTCCATCCAGACAGGGAGAAGAGTAATGCCCAAAACACTCCCTACCACTGAAACATGCACACACACACACGCACACACCCAGGCTCAGACACACAGACGCTCAGACACACACACGCACACACCCACACTCAGACACACAGACGCACACACACACGCACACACCCACACACACACACGCACACACACACACACGCACACACCCAGGCTCAGACACACCCACGCTCAGACACACACACGCACACACCCACACTCAGACACACAGACGCACACACACACGCACACACCCACACACACACACACACACACACACACACACACCCAGGCTCAGACACACCCACGCTCAGACACACAGACGCACACACACACTCCCTCATGAGCGATCCACCCCTCTCTCTTCACCCCTCACGGGACCCACACACGCACACACACTCCCTCATGAGCGATCCACCCCTCTCTCTTCACCCCCTCACGGGACCCACAGACGCACACACACTCCCTCATGAGCGATCCACCTCTTCACTCCCTCACGGGACCCACAGACGCACACACACACTCCCTCATGAGCGATCCACCCTCTCTCTTCACCCCTCACGGGACACACAGACGCACACACACACATGAGCGATCCACCCTCTCTCTTCACCCCCTCACGGGACACACAGACGCACACACACACACCCTCATGAGCGATCCACCCTCTCTCTTCACCCCTCACGGGACCCACAGACGCACACACACTCCCTCATGAGCGATCCACCCTCTCTTCACCCCTCACGGGACCCACAGACGCACACACACACTCCCTCATGAGCGATCCACCCCTCTCTCTTCACCCCTCACGGGACCCACAGACGCACACACACACCCTCATGAGCGATCCACCCTCTCTCTTCACCCCCTCACGGGACCCACAGACGCACACACACACTCCCTCATGAGCGATCCACCCCTCTCTCTTCACCCCTCACGGGACCCACAGACGCACACACACACTCCCTCATGAGCGATCCACCCTCTCTCTCTTCACCCCCTCACGGGACCCACAGACGCACACACACTCCCTCATGAGCGATCCACCCTCTCTCTTCACCCCTCACGGGACCCACAGACGCACACACACACTCCTCATGAGCGATCCACCCCTCTCTCTTCACTCAGGGACCCACAGACGCACACACACACTCCCTCATGAGCGATCCACCCCTCTCTTCACCCCCTCACGGGACCCACAGACGCACACACACACTCCCTCATGAGCGATCCACCCCTCTCTCTTCACCCCCTCACGGGACCCACAGACGCACACACACACTCCCTCATGAGCGATCCACCCCTCTCTCTTCACCCCCTCACGGGACCCACAGACGCACACACACACTCCCTCATGAGCGATCCACCCCTCTCTCTTCACCCCCTCACCCCAGACGCACACACACTCCCTCATGAGCGATCCACCCTCTCTCTTCACCCCCTCACGGGACCCACAGACGCACACACACCCCTCATGAGCGATCCACCCCTCTCTCTTCACCCCCTCACGGGACCCACAGACGCACACACCACTCCCTCATGAGCGATCCACCCTCTCTCTTCACCCCTCACCACACAGACGCACACACACACTCCCTCATGAGCGATCCACCCCTCTCTCCACCCCTCTCCACCCTCTCTCTCCCACCCCTCTCTCCACCCCTCTCTCCACCCCTCTCTCTCCACCCCTCTCTCTCCACCCCTCTCTCTCCACCCCTCTCTCTCCACCCCTCTCTCTCCACCCCTCTCTCTTCACGGGACCCACAAACTCACAAACACTCCACAAAAAAACCGTTACCACGGCAACATGACAAAGCCCGCAGATGGAGGCTAATTCTATAATGATCACATGTAAGACTTCTGTTGAACAAAGAAATCACACACACACTCACTTACACACACATGGTTGGATACACTCACTGGTTGGACAAAATAATCTCCCAGTACCCTCTGTTGCTTGGTACCCCCCCCTCCCCCATCAGCCTTCCATGTTGCCAGGTCCCCTTGTAAAACAGTTCTGGTGGAAAACAGAGTAAAACTCACAAGGCATAGAAATTACAGACAAATGGTCTTGCCTCTCAAATGGCTCCCTATTCCCTATGGAGCCCTTTGGGTATTTGCCTGGCCAACTACTCCCTATAGAGCCCTATGGAAATGTAGTGCACTACATAGGGCGACAGGGTGCCATCTGGGAGGCAGACATGGAGCCTCGGCTTTAAGGTCAAACACTGACGTCAGGCATGTCTGGTGAAACGAGGAGGGACCATTAGTGTCTGAGTGTGGGTGTATCACGGAGGCACTCCGCACTGCTAAAGCTAACTCTCTCTCCTCTGCTCTCATCCTTCTAGACCTATCGGCTGCCTTCGATACTGTGAACCATCAGATCCTCCTCTCCACCCTCTCCGAGTTGGGCATCTCCGGCGCGGCCCATGCTTGGATTGCGTCCTACCTGGCAAGTCGCTCCCTACCAGGTGGCGTGGCGAGAATCTGTCTCCTCACCACGCGCTCTCACCACTGGTGTCCCCCAGGGCTCTGTTCTAGGCCCTCTCCTATTCTCGCTATACACCAAGTCACTTGGCTCTGTCATAACCTCACATGGTCTCTCCTATCATTGCTATGCAGACGACACACAATTAATCTTCTCCTTTCCCCCCTCTGATGACCAGGTGGCGAATCGCATCTCTGCATGTCTGGCAGACATATCAGTGTGGATGACGGATCACCACCTCAAGCTGAACCTCGGCAAGACGGAGCTGCTCTTCCTCCCGGGGAAGGACTGCCCGTTCCATGATCTCGCCATCACGGTTGACAACTCCATCGTGTCCTCCTCCCAGAGCGCTAAGAACCTTGGCGTGATCCTGGACAACACCCTGTCGTTCTCAACTAACATCAAGGCGGTGGCCCGTTCCTGTAGGTTCATGCTCTACAACATCCGCAGAGTACGACCCTGCCTCACACAGGAAGCGGCGCAGGTCCTAATCCAGGCACTTGTCATCTCCTGTCTGGATTACTGCAACTCGCTGTTGGCTGGGCTCCCTGCCTGTGCCATTAACCCCCTACAACTCATCCAGAACGCCGCAGCCCGTCTGGTGTTCAACCTTCCCAAGTTCTCTCACGTCACCCCGCTCCTCCGCTCTCTCCACTGGCTTCCAGTTGAAGCTCGCATCCGCTACAAGACCATGGTGCTTGCCTACGGAGCTGTGAGGGGAACGGCACCTCAGTACCTCCAGGCTCTGATCAGGCCCTACACCCAAACAAGGGCACTGCGTTCATCCACCTCTGGCCTGCTCGCCTCCCTACCACTGAGGAAGTCCAGTTCCCGCTCAGCCCAGTCAAAACTGTTCGCTGCTCTGGCCCCCCAATGGTGGAACAAACTCCCTCACGACGCCAGGACAGCGGAGTCAATCACCACCTTCCGGAGACACCTGAAACCCCACCTCTTTAAGGAATACCTAGGATAGGATAAAGTAATCCTTCTCACCCCTCCCCCCTTAAAAGACTTAGATGCACTATTGTAAAGTGGCTGTTCCACTGGATGTCATAAGGTGAAAGCACCAATTTGTAAGTCGCTCTGGATAAGAGCGTCTGCTAAATGACTTAAATGTAAATGTAATTAGACTTCATTGAAACCAGGGAGGGTCTGAAGTTGCCTAATTTCATGTTGTATTTAACCAACACTGTTCAGCTCTTATTCTGTTTTAAGAAGGGGATGTTTTTGGTGAATTTCACTAGTTTGGGTGAATTTAGCTGTTCGGGTTACTCAGCGTGTGTATAATATACGATGTGCTCACCGTACATATCATTCCAGATAAGCCTAATCAGCTGTTCTCTCTCTGTGAAGATTTCTGCATGAGCCATGCAATGATTTGGCAGCTGCCACGAACTCAAATGAGACACTTTTAATCTGTCCTATCTAACAAGACGCAGACACAGCTGAGTGGCACATTATTCTTTTAGTGTCCGTTTGTCTGTTAGAAACACTTTGTCTGTCCTTGACATTTGGAGAGAAACAATGACAGTGTGTAACATAACATCATGGCCACAGCTGACTGTACCAGAGATACTCTCCTGGACTGGAGATATCATACCTGACTGTACCAGAGATACTCTCCTGGACTGGAGATATCATACCTGACTGAATCAGAGATACTCTCCTGGACTGGAGATATCATACCGGACTGTACTAGAGATACTCTCCTGGACTGTAGATATCATACCTGACTGAACAAGAGATACTCTCTTGGACTGGAGATATCATACTGACTGAACCAGAGATACTCTCCTGGACTGGAGATATCATACCTGACTGAGCCAGAGATACTCTCCTGGACTGGAGATATCATACTGACTGAACCAGAGACACTCGTCTGGACCTGGGTTGAAATACCATTTTAAATAATGTATCTGAGCCTAGGCTTAATGGACCAATAGAATAGTTCCAAAACTGTAGGCCATTCCAGGAAAGCGAGAGAAAACTATAAAATGTATTAAAATATTTCAGATCATATTTGAGCCCAGGTCTCGTTGAGAAACAATAATCGTTTGAGTCATGAATGGAAGCATGAGGTAATTCACACACCTACTGCAGTTATTTCCTAGACCCAGTGTTGACGTAACGTTTGAGGCAACAATTTAACTAAGAACAATGTTGGCTCTCACCTACTGCATTGTGTACCACATGTGTTTTCAATCAGGTCCTCTCGTCATACAGTATAACATTGGCTACAACACTGTCTGTCTCTCAGCCCTGGTGTGGATTTGGATTCACAGCATGGTCTATATAACAGCATGGTCTATATAACAGCATGGTATATATAACAGCATGGTCTATATAACAGCATGGTCTATATAGCAGCATGGTCTATATTACAGCATGGTCTATATAACAGCATGGTCTATATAACAGCATGGTCTATATTACAGCATGGTCTATATAACAGCATGGTCTATATAACAGCATGGTCTATATTACAGCATGGTCTATATAGCAGCATGGTCTATATAACAGCATGGTCTATATAGCAGCATGGTCTATATAACAGCATGGTCTATATAACAGCATGGTCTATATAACAGCATGGTATATATAACAGCATGGTCTATTAACAGCATGGTCTATATAGCAGCATGGTCTATATAACAGCATGGTCTATATAGCAGCATGGTCTATATAGCAGCATGGTCTATATAGCAGCATGGTCTATATAGCAGCATGGTCTATATAACAGCATGGTCTATATAGCAGCATGGTCTATATAGCAGCATGGTCTATATAGCAGCATGGTCTATATAACAGCATGGTCTATATAGCAGCATGGTCTATATAACAGCATGGTCTATATATAGCAGCATGGTCTATATAACAGCATGGTCTATATAACAGCATGGTCTATATATATAGCAGCATGGTCTATATAACAGCATGGTCTATATAACAGCATGGTCTATATAACAGCATGGTCTATATATATAGCAGCATGGTCTATATATATATATAGCAGCATGGTCTATATAACAGCATGGTATTTGTAAGTCGCTCTGGATAAGAGCGTCTGCTAAATGACTTAAATGTAAATGTAAATGTCTATATAACAGCATGGTCTATATATATAGCAGCATGGTCTATATAACAGCATGGTCTATATAGCAGCATGGTCTATATAACAGCATGGTCTATATAGCAGCATGGTCTATATAACAGCATGGTCTATATAGCAGCATGGTCTATATAGCAGCATGGTCTATATAGCAGCATGGTCTATATAACAGCATGGTCTATATAGCAGCATGGTCTATATAACAGCATGGTCTATATAGCAGCATGGTCTATATAACAGCATGGTCTATATAGCAGCATGGTCTATATAGCAGCATGGTCTATATAGCAGCATGGTCTATATAACAGCATGGTCTATATAACAGCATGGTCTATATAGCAGCATGGTCTATATAACAGCATGGTCTATATAGCAGCATGGTCTATATAGCAGCATGGTCTATATAGCAGCATGGTCTATATAACAGCATGGTCTATATAACAGCATGGTCTATATATATAGCAGCATGGTCTATATAGCAGCATGGTCTATATAACAGCATGGTCTATATAACAGCATGGTCTATATATATAGCAGCATGGTCTATATAACAGCATGGTCTATATAACAGCATGGTCTATATATATAGCAGCATGGTCTATATAACAACATGGTCTATATATATAGCAGCATGGTCTATATATATATATAGCAGCATGGTCTATATATATATATATATATATATATATATATATATATATATATATATATATATATATATAGCAGCATGGTCTATATAACAGCATGGTCTATATAACAGCATGGTCTATATATATAGCAGCATGGTCTATATAACAACATGGTCTATATATATAGCAGCATGGTCTATATATATATATAGCAGCATGGTCTATATAACAGCATGGTCTATATAGCAGCATGGTCTATATAGCAGCATGGTCTATATAACAGCATGGTCTATATAGCAGCATGGTCTATATAGCAGCATGGTCTATATAGCAGCATGGTCTATATAACAGCATGGTCTATATAGCAGCATGGTCTATATAACAGCATGGTCTATATAGCAGCATGGTCTATATAACAGCATGGTCTATATAGCAGCATGGTCTATATAGCAGCATGGTCTATATAGCAGCATGGTCTATATAACAGCATGGTCTATATAGCAGCATGGTCTATATAGCAGCATGGTCTATATAGCAGCATGGTCTATATAACAGCATGGTCTATATAGCAGCATGGTCTATATAGCAGCATGGTCTATATAGCAGCATGGTCTATATGGTCTATATAACAGCATGGTCTATATAGCAGCATGGTCTATATAACAGCATGGTCTATATAGCAGCATGGTCTATATAACAGCATGGTCTATATGGCAGCATGGTCTATATAGCAGCATGGTCTATATAACAGCATGGTCTATATAACAGCATGGTCTATATATATAGCAGCATGGTCTATATAACAACATGGTCTATATATATAGCAGCATGGTCTATATATATATATAGCAGCATGGTCTATATAACAGCATGGTCTATATAGCAGCATGGTCTATGGTCTATATAACAGCATGGTCTATATAGCAGCATGGTCTATAGCAGCATATAGCAGCATGGTCTATATAACAGCATGGTCTATATAGCAGCATGGTCTATATAAGTATTTACTTGTAGAAAATGGTCTATATAACTACTTATGGTTATATAGCAGCATGTCTATATACATTACTATATAGCAGCATTTTTAACAGCATGGTCTATATAGCAGCATGGTCTATATAATGCATGGTCTTTATAGCATACATTTTCTGACACCCAAAAGTATTAGTCTATATAACAATGCTATAGCAGGACATGGAAAGCATGGCCCAATTCAGCATGGTCTATATAACAGAATGGTTCCTACTGCCTCTGATCTGGAGGACTCACTAAACACAAATGCTTTGTTTGTAAATGATGTCTGAGAATTGGAGTGTCCACCTAGCGATCTGTAATGATGTCTGAGTATTGGAGTGGTCTATATAACAGCATGGTAATGATGTCTGAGTATTGGCGTGCCCCTTATTTGAAGTACTCCATTTTTTGGAAAAATTACTATTCATATTTTTTAACAACTTTTACTTCACTACAATAATGTACTTTTTACTCCATACATTTTCCCTGACACCCAAAAGTATTAGTTACATTTTGAATGCTTAGCAACAGGAAAATAATCAATCATTGTTTTTAGAAATGTTAATCTGGAAAAGTAGGTGAAAAAATGCTTTTTTGTAAATGATGTCTGGTCACTGACAGTCCACCAGCCCATCTGTAATGATGTAAAACTCTGTCAATGACAGTCCCCAGCCCAGTTATTAATGATGTCTGAGTCAATGACAGTCCCCAGCCCCATTAAAAACATATTTTAAATGGTGCCATCTGATTTGCTTAACCCATTTAATCCCTACATTTTTCCCAGACATGAACATATCCAAATCATGTGCCATTAGCAACCTTTTGAAGTAATCAATCATTGTTTTTAAAATGTTAATGGAAAAGTAGGTGAAAAAGAGTGTTTTTATGGTTTGTCAATGACAGTCCCCAGCCCAGTTATTAACACATTTAAAACTCTGTCAATGACAGTCCCCAGCCCAGTTATTAACACATTTAAAACTCTGTCAATGACAGTCCCCAGCCCAGTTATTAACACATTTAAAACTATGTCAATGACAGTCCCCAGCCCAGTTGTTAACACATTTAAAACTCTGTCAATGACAGTCCCCAGCCCAGTTATTAACACATTTAAAACTCTGTCAATGACAGTCCCCATCCCAGTTGTTAACACATTTAAAACTCTGTCACTGACAGTCCCCAGCATTGTCTCAAGGATGCCCGGTCACATTCTAGTGTGACTAAGGAGGGTAGGCCTTCATCACTGATAACGGTGTCCCTGTCATGATCTGTTTGTGATAGGTTCAGCATACGCATTCAACCAGCCTGGCTGGCCAATGGCCTGTCTCCCCATCATAGTCTATGACCCTTCACTATCACTATCACTGAGGACAGCATCTTCCTCATTTTGAGAGAGAGAACTGCAATGTCGCACGCCTTGTCTGGACGGTCACCTAGATAACAACATATCCAGAACTTGACTGAAAGTGAAACTAAAAGAAAGAACAGAGTAGAAAGTTAGGTCGAACAATAACTATGTATGTGTATAAATATGTGTATACCAAGATGCACTGTGTTAATCCCCCGGTCACTATTGTTGCCGTCAACATGTTTACTCATTCTACGACCACACTGAACAAAGTTGAGTAATTACAAATGCATATATCAATACGAGACACCTTAAAGATTATGTGTACCAAAGATCTTTGTCCTATCTTTATACTAAATTCCCAATCTGGCCCTCAAACCATCATGGTCACCTAATATAATCCCCAGTTTGCAATGGGCTCATTCATCCCCCCCTCCTCTCCCCTGTAACTATTCCCCAGGTCGTTGCTGTAAATGAGAACGTGTTCTCAGTCAACTCACCTGGTAAAATAACGGATAAATAAAAGTAACATACATTTACCAACCTTTTGTTTTTAGGGAGTTTTTTGGGAGCATCGTTTTGTCATGGTGCAACCAGGAAGTAAACAGCTGTGACAATTTACAGGAAACATGTGACACTGCACATATTTCATTGAGATCTTTTTATTATTTCAATATTTGCTGGAAATACATTGATACGTCATTCAGTAACATGTTTAGAGCCTTATAACTGGAAATACATTGATACGTCATTCAGTAACATGTTTAGAGCCTTATAACTGGAAATACATTGATACGTCATTCAGTAACATGTTTCGATCCTTATAGCTGGAAATACATTGATACGTCCTTCAGTAACATGTTTAGAGCCTTATAACTGGAAATACATTGATACGTCATTCAGTAACATGTTTAGAGCCTTATAACTGGAAATACATTGATACGTCATTCAGTAACATGTTTAGAGCCTTATAACTGGAAATACATTGATACGTCATTCAGTAACATGTTTAGAGCCTTATAACTGGAAATACATTGAGCCTTATAACTGGAAATCATTCAGTAACATGTTTAGAGCCTTATAACTGGAAATACATTGATACGTCATTCAGTAACATGTTTAGAGCCTTATAACTGGAAATACATTGACACGTCATTCAGTAACATGTTTAGAGCCTTATAACTGGAAATACATTGATACGTCATTCAGTAACATGTTTAGATCCTTATAGCTGGAAATACATTGATACGTCATTCAGTAACATGTTTAGAGCCTTATAACTGGAAATACATTGATACGTCATTCAGTAACATGTTTATAGCCTTCTAACAGAAAACGTTTTTTTACAGTCATTATTGTGACTGATGGGATTAAATAGGTACATATAATGAATTTGAAATGATTTATACTTTTACTTTTACTTTTGATTCTTAAGTATATTTTTTAGCAATTAAATGTACTTTTGATACTTAAGTATATGTAAAACCAAATACTTTTAGACTTTTACTCAAGTAGTATTTTACTGGGTGACTTTCACTTTTACTTGAGTAATTTTCTATTAAGGTATCTTTACTTTTACTGAAGTATGACATTGGGGTGCTTTTTCCACCACTGGATTCTATTGAGCATTCTCTCTGTCTCTGTCTCTGTCTCTGTCTCTGTCTCTGTCTCTCTGTCTCTCTCTCTCTCTCTCTCTCTCTCTCTCTCTCTCTCTCTCTCTCTCTCTCTCTCTCTCTCTCTCTCTCGTGTGGTAGAGTGCTTCTTTAAATGGTTTGAACAGAGAGACACCACACTGCCACCACCGTGTTCCTCCTTCCTCCTTCACTTCTCTACTTTAGACGAAGAGTCATTAGATTCCCGTGAGGAGCCTCTAGAGCGTCCTCCTCCTTCCTCCTTCACTTCTCTACTCTAGATGAAGAGTCATTAGATTCCCGTGAGGAGCCTCTAGAGCGTCCTCCTCCTTCCTCCTCACGTAAAGTTGACAAGTTCATCTAGCTAACCCCTCCTCAAGATGTCGCCTGGGAGATGCTTAAGAATCACTCATTCTGCTCAGCTCAAAAGTCAATTGTTTTATTTAATTTTAACCCATAGAGACAGTTCATGATAATAATCTGACTGGGAGGGTTGATTGTTTTTAGATTCCTACGGAGGGAGGTCAAAGTTCACGACACTAGTCAAAACAGACCGTTTTGACACATTTTCCCATGACTAAGGTAAATAGGAACTGGTCCAAAAAAGCAACACAGGTCATCTGATATCATACTCCCCTTCTCATAGGTTAATATCCAGGAAGGGAGAGGATCTGTCTGAGTCCTGTTATGTCAACACACATACACATGCAGTGATCAGAATCACCTCACTAAACCTCCCACGCCCAGGACCTGGCTGTTATACGTTGAGCTAAAAGGAGATTATAGATGAACACACACATACGCCCTCTAGTGGTGAAGGGTTGGACAGATCAGGACCTGGCTGTTATACGATGAGCGAAAAGGAGACTGTAGATGAACACACACATACGCCCTCTAGTGGTGAAGGGTTGGACAGATCAGGACACGGCTGTTATGTGTTGAACTAAAAGGAGATTATAGATGAAGAACACACACATACGCCCTCTAGTGGTGAAGGGTTGGACAGATCAGGACCTGGCTGTTATACGATGAGCGAAAAGGAGACTGTAGAAGAAGAACACACACATACGCCCTCTAGTGGTGAAGGGTTGAACAGATCAGGACACGGCTGTTATGTGTTGAACTAAAAGGAGATTATAGATGAAGAACACACACATACGCCCTCTAGTGGTGAAGGGTTGGACAGATCAGGACCTGGCTGTTATACGATGAGCGAAAAGGAGACTGTAGATGAAGAACACACACATACGCCCTCTAGTGGTGAAGGGTTGGACAGATCAGGACACGGCTGTTATGTGTTGAACTAAAAGGAGATTATAGATGAAGAACACACACATACGCCCTCTAGTGGTGAAGGGTTGGACAGATCAGGACACGGCTGTTATGTGTTGAACTAAAAGGAGATTATAGATGAAGAACACACACATACGCCCTCTAGTGGTGAAGGGTTGGACAGATCAGGACCTGGCTGTTATACGATGAGCGAAAAGGAGACTGTAGATGAAGAACACACACATACGCCCTCTAGTGGTGAAGGGTTGGACAGATCAGGACACGGCTGTTATGTGTTGAACTAAAAGGAGATTATAGATGAAGAACACACACATACGCCCTCTAGTGGTGAAGGGTTGGACAGATCAGGACACGGCTGTTATGTCTTGAACTAAAAGGAGATTATAGATGAAGAACACACACATACGCCCTCTAGTGGTGAAGGGTTGGACAGATCAGGACACGGCTGTTATGTGTTGAACTAAAAGGAGATTATAGATGAAGAACACACACATACGCCCTCTAGTGGTGAAGGGTTGGACAGATCAGGACACGGCTGTTATGTGTTGAACTAAAAGGAGATTATAGATGAAGAACACACACATACGCCCTCTAGTGGTGAAGGGTTGGACAGATCAGGACACGGCTGTTATGTGTTGAACTAAAAGGAGATTATAGATGAAGAACACACACATACGCCCTCTAGTGGTGAAGGGTTGGACAGATCAGGACACGGCTGTTATGTGTTGAACTAAAAGGAGATTATAGATGAAGAACACACACATACGCCCTCTAGTGGTGAAGGGTTGGACAGATCAGGACACGGCTGTTATGTGTTGAACTAAAAGGAGATTATAGATGAAGAACACACACATACGCCCTCTAGTGGTGAAGGGTTGGACAGATCAGGACACGGCTGTTATGTGTTGAACTAAAAGGAGATTATAGATGAAGAACACACACATACGCCCTCTAGTGGTGAAGGGTTGAACAGATCAGGACACGGCTGTTATGTGTTGAACTAAAAGGAGATTATAGATGAAGAACACACACATACGCCCTCTAGTGGTGAAGGGTTGGACAGATCAGGACACGGCTGTTATGTGTTGAACTAAAAGGAGATTATAGATGAAGAACACACACATACGCCCTCTAGTGGTGAAGGGTTGGACAGATCAGGACACGGCTGTTATGTGTTGAACTAAAAGGAGATTATAGATGAAGAACACACACACATACGCCCTCTAGTGGTGAAGGGTTGGACAGATCAGGACACGGCTGTTATGTGTTGAACTAAAAGGAGATTATAGATGAAGAACACACACATACGCCCTCTAGTGGTGAAGGGTTGGACAGATCAGGACACGGCTGTTATGTGTTGAACTAAAAGGAGATTATAGATGAAGAACACACACATACGCCCTCTAGTGGTGAAGGGTTGGACAGATCAGGACACGGCTGTTATGTGTTGAACTAAAAGGAGATTATAGATGAAGAACACACACATACGCCCTCTAGTGGTGAAGGGTTGGACAGATCAGGACACGGCTGTTATGTGTTGAACTAAAAGGAGATTATAGATGAAGAACACACACATACGCCCTCTAGTGGTGAAGGGTTGGACAGATCAGGACACGGCTGTTATGTGTTGAACTAAAAGGAGATTATAGATGAAGAACACACACATACGCCCTCTAGTGGTGAAGGGTTGGACAGATCAGGACACGGGTGTGGGCTGTGATCCACAGCATTACAGCTTCAGGTAAATGTAATCTGCGGAAACCCTTGAATATCTTTGTAAATAATGTTATAATATATATCATGTGGAGAGCAGAAGACAATCAGCAATTTATCTCCAGTCACTCTGTGAAATGATAACGGAACTGGGAATTTACATTCAATCAATCAATCGTTCAACATGAGCACAGTTGTACAACTTTACAGATTTGTGAAACAAGCCCGAAGCATGAGCCCCATACAACTAGACACGCCCCATTCTGACCCCAACATGACCTGGTCATATGTAGCAACTAGACACGCCCCATTCTGACCCCAACATGACCTGGTCATATGTAGCTACTAGACACGCCCCATTCTGATCCCAACATGACCTGGTCATATGTAGCTACTAGACACGCCCCATTCTGACCCCAACATGACCTGGTCATATGTAGCAACTAGACACGCCCCATTCTGACCCAAACCCCGACCTGGTCATATGTAGCTACTAGACACGCCCCATTCTGACCCCAACAATGACCTGGTCATATGTAGCTACTAGACACGCCCCATTCTGACCCCAACCATGACCTGGTCATATGTAGCTACTAGACACGCCCCATTCTGACCCCAACATGACCTGGTCATATGTAGCTACTAGACACGCCCCATTCTGACACCAACATGACCTGGTCATATGTAGCAACTAGACACGCCCCATTCTGACCCAAACCCCGACCTGGTCATATGTAGCTACTAGACACGCCCCATTCTGACCCAAACCCCGACCTGGTCATATGTAGCTAATAGACACGCCCCATTCTGACCCCAACATGACCTGGTCATATGTAGCTACTAGACACGCCCCATTCTGACCCCAACATGACCTGGTCATATGTAGCTACTAGACACGCCCCATTCTGACCCCAACATGACCTGGTCATATGTAGCTACTAGACACGCCCCATTCTGACCCCAACATGACCTGGTCATATGTAGCAACTAGACACGCCCCATTCTGACCCCAACCCCGACCTGGTCATATGTAGCTACTAGACACGCCCCATTCTGACCCCAACATGACCTGGTCATATGTAGCAACTAGACACGCCCCATTCTGACCCCAACCCCGACCTGGTCATATGTAGCAACTAGACACGCCCCATTCTGACCCCAACAATGACCTGGTCATATGTAGCCACTAGACACGCCCCATTCTGACCCCAACAATGACCTGGTCATATGTAGCTACTAGACACGCCCCATTCTGACCCCAAACGTGACCTGGTCATATGTAGCTACTAGACACGCCCCATTCTGACCCCAACATGACCTGGTCATATGTAGCCACTAGACACGCCCCATTCTGACCCCAACATGACCTGGTCATATGTAGCTACTAGACACGCCCCATTCTGATCCCAACATGACCTGGTCATATGTAGCTACTAGACACGCCCCATTCTGACCCCAACATGACCTGGTCATATGTAGCTACTAGACACGCCCCATTCTGACCCCAACATGACCTGGTCATATGTAGCCACTAGACACGCCCCATTCTGACCCCAACCCCGACCTGGTCATATGTAGCAACTAGACACGCCCCATTCTGACCCCAACATGACCTGGTCATATGTAGCAACTAGACACGCCCCATTCTGACCCCAACATGACCTGGTCATATGTAGCTACTAGACACGCCACATTCTGACCCCAACCCCGACCTGGTCATATGTAGCAACTAGACACGCCCCATTCTGAACCCAACCATGACCTGGTCATATGTAGCTACTAGACACGCCCCCTCTGACCCCAACAATGACCTGGTCATATGTAGCTACTAGACACGCCCCATTCTGACCCCAACCATGACCTGGTCATATGTAGCAACTAGACACGCCCCATTCTGACCCCAACCCCGACCTGGTCATATGTAGCTACTAGACACGCCCCATTCTGACCCCAACATGACCTGGTCATATGTAGCAACTAGACACGCCCCATTCTGACGCCAACATGACCTGGTCATATGTAGCAACTAGACACGCCCCATTCTGACCCCAACCCCGACCTGGTCATATGTAGCTACTAGACACGCCCCATTCTGACCCCAACCATGACCTGGTCATATGTACATTACATTACATTTAAGTCATTTAGCAGACGCTCTTATCCAGAGCGACTTACAAATTGGTGCATTCACCTTATGACCTCCAGTGGAACAGTAGTGCATCTAAATCTTTTCAGGGGGAGGGGGGGTGAGAGGGATTACTTTATCCTATCCTAGGTATTCCTTAAAGAGGTGGGGTTTCAGGTGTCTCCGGAAGGTGGTGATTGACTCCGCTGTCCTGGCGTCGTGAGGGAGTTTGTTCCACCATTGGGGGGCCAGAGCAGCGAACAGTTTTGACTGGGCTGAGCGGGAACTGTACTTCCTCAGTGGTAGGGAGGCGAGCAGGCCAGAGGTGGATGAACGCAGTGCCCTTGTTTGGGTGTAGGGCCTGATCAGAGCCTGGAGGTACTGAGGTGCCGTTCCCCTCACAGCTCCGTAGGCAAGCACCATGGTCTTGTAGCGGATGCGAGCTTCAACTGGAAGCCAGTGGAGGGAGCGGAGGAGCGGGGTGACGTGAGAGAACTTGGGAAGGTTGAACACCAGACGGGCTGCGGCGTTCTGGATGAGTTGTAGGGGTTTAATGGCACAGGCAGGGAGCCCAGCCAACAGCGAGTTGCAGTAATCCAGACGGGAGATGACAAGTGCCTGGATTAGGACCTGCGCCGCTTCCTGTGTGAGGCAGGGTCGTACTCTGCGGATGTTGTAGAGCATGAACCTACAGGAACGGTCCACCGCCTTGATGTTAGTTGAGAACGACAGGGTGTTGTCCAGGATCACGCCAAGGTTCTTAGCGCTCTGGGAGGAGGACACAATGGAGTTGTCAACCGTGATGGCGAGATCATGGAACGGGCAGTCCTTCCCCGGGAGGAAGAGCAGCTCCGTCTTGCCGAGGTTCAGCTTGAGGTGGTGATCCGTCATCCACACGGATATGTCTGCCAGACATGCAGAGATGCGATTCGCCACCTGGTCATCAGAAGGGGGAAAGGAGAAGATTAATTGTGTGTCGTCTGCATAGCAATGATAGGAGAGACCATGTGAGGTTATGACAGAGCCAAGTGACTTGGTGTATAGCGAGAATAGGAGAGGGCCTAGAACAGAGCCCTGGGGGACACCAGTGGTGAGAGCACGTGGTGTGGAGACGGATTCTCGCCACGCCACCTGGTAGGAGCGACCTGTCAGGTAGGACGCAATCCAAGCGTGGGCCGCGCCGGAGATGCCCAACTCGGAGAGGGTGGAGAGGAGGATCTGATGGTTCACAGTATCGAAGGCAGCCGATAGGTCTAGAAGGATGAGAGCAGAGGAGAGAGAGTTAGCTTTAGCAGTGCGGAGCGCCTCCGTGATACAGAGAAGAGCAGTCTCAGTTGAATGACTAGTCTTGAAACCTGACTGATTTGGATCAAGAAGGTCATTCTGAGAGAGATAGCGGGAGAGCTGGCCAAGGACGGCACGCTCAAGAGTTTTGGAGAGAAAAGAAAGAAGGGATACTGGTCTGTAGTTGTTGACATCGGAGGGATCGAGTGTAGGTTTTTTCAGAAGGGGTGCAACTCTCGCTCTCTTGAAGACGGAAGGGACGAGCCAGCGGTCAGGGATGAGTTGATGAGCGAGGTGAGGTAAGGGAGGAGGTCTCCGGAAATGGTCTGGAGAAGAGAGGAGGGGATAGGGTCAAGCGGGCAGGTTGTAGGGCGGCCGGCCGTCACAAGACGCGAGATTTCATCTGGAGAGAGAGGGGAGAAAGAGGTCAGAGCACAGGGTAGGGCAGTGTGAGCAGAACCAGCGGTGTCGTTTGACTTAGCAAACGAGGATCGGATGTCGTCGACCTTCTTTTCAAAATGGTTGACGAAGTCATCTGCAGAGAGGGAGGAGGGGGGGGGAGGGGGAGGAGGATTCAGGAGGGAGGAGAAGGTTGCAAAGAGCTTCCTAGGGTTAGAGGCAGATGCTTGGAATTTAGAGTGGTAGAAAGTGGCTTTAGCAGCAGAGAGAGAAGAGGAAAATGTAGAGAGGAGGGAGTGAAAGGATGTCAGGTCCGCAGGGAGGCGAGTTTTATATGTAGCTAATAGACAGGCCCCATTCTGACCCCAACATGACCTGGTCATATGTAGCTACTAGACACGCCCCATTCTGACCCCAACATGACCTGGTCATATGTAGCTACTAGACACGCCCCATTCTGACCCCAACAATGACCTGGTGATATGTAGCTACTAGACACGCCCCATTCTGACCCCAACATGACCTGGTCATATGTAGCTACTAGACACGCCCCATTCTGACCCCAACATGACCTGGTCATATGTAGCAACTAGACACGCCCCATTCTGACCCCAACATGACCTGGTCATATGTAGCAACTAGACACGCCCCATTCTGATCCCAACATGACCTTGTCATATGTAGCCACTAGACACGCCCTATTCTGATCCCAACCCCGACCTGGTCATATGTAGCTACTAGACACGCCCCATTCTGACCCCAACCATGACCTGGTCATATGTAGCTAATAGACACGCCCCATTCTGACCCCAACCATGACCTGGTCATATGTAGCAACTAGACACGCCCCAATCTGACCCCAACATGACCTGGTCATATGTAGCAACTAGACACGCCCCATTCTGATCCCAACATGACCTTGTCATATGTAGCCACTAGACACGCCCTATTCTGATCCCAACATGACCTGGTCATATGTAGCTACTAGACACGCCCCATTCTGACCCCAACCCCGACCTGGTCATATGTAGCAACTAGACACGCCCCATTCTGACCCCAACCATGACCTGGTCATATGTAGCTACTAGACACTCCCCCTCTGACCCCAACCATGACCTGGTCATATGTAGCTACCAGACACGCCCCCTCTGACCCCAACCATGACCTGGTCATATATAGCTACTAGACACGCCCCATTCTCACCCCAACCATGACCTGGTCATATGTAGCAACTAGACACGCCCCATTCTGACCCCAACATGACCTGGTCATATGTAGCAACTAGACACGCCCCATTCTGACCCCAACATGACCTGGTCATATGTAGCTACTAGACACGCCACATTCTGACCCCAACCATGACCTGGTCATATATAGCTACTAGACACGCCCCATTCTGACCCCAACCATGACCTGGTCATATGTAGCAACTAGACACGCCCCATTCTGACCCCAACATGACCTGGTCATATGTAGCAACTAGACACGCCCCATTCTGATCCCAACATGACCTTGTCATATGTAGCCACTAGACACGCCCTATTCTGATCCCAACATGACCTGGTCATATGTAGCTACTAGACACGCCCCATTCTGACCCCAACCCCGACCTGGTCATATGTAGCAACTAGACACGCCCCATTCTGACCCCAACCATGACCTGGTCATATATAGCCACTAGACACGCCCCATTCTGACCCCAACAATGACCTGGTCATATGTAGCAACTAGACACGCCCCATTCTGACCCCAACATGACCTGGTCATATGTAGCAACTAGACACGCCCCATTCTGATCCCAACATGACCTTGTCATATGTAGCCACTAGACACGCCCTATTCTGATCCGAACATGACCTGGTCATATGTAGCAACTAGACACGCCCCATTCTGACCCCAACATGACCTGGTCATATGTAGCAACTAGACACGCCCCATTCTGATCCCAACATGACCTTGTCATATATAGCCACTAGACACGCCCTATTCTGATCCCAACATGACCTGGTCATATGTAGCTACTAGACACAATCCCCATTCTGACCCCAACATGACCTGGTCATATGTAGCAACTAGACACGCCCCATTCTGACCCCACCATGACCTGGTCATATGTAGCTACTAGACACGCCCCATTCTGACCCCAACCATGACCTGGTCATATGTAGCTACTAGACACGCCCCATTCTGACCCCAACATGACCTTGTCATATGTAGCAACTAGACACGCCCCATTCTGATCCCAACATGACCAGGTCATATGTAGCTACTAGACACGCCCCATTCTGACCCCAACATGACCTGGTCATATGTAGCTACTAGACACGCCCCATTCTGACCCCAACATGACCTGGTCATATGTAGCTACTAGACACGCCCCATTCTGACCCCAACATGACCTGGTCATGTGTAGCAACTAGACACGCCCCATTCTGACCCCAACATGACCTGGTCATATGTAGCAACTAGACACGCCCCATTCTGACCCCAACATGACCTGGTCATATGTAGCTACTAGACACGCCCCATTCTGACCCCAACCCCGACCTGGTAATATGTATCAACTAGACACGCCCCATTCTGACCCCAACCATGACCTGGTCATATGTAGCTACTAGACACGCCCCCTCTGACCCCAACCATGACCTGGTCATATGTGGCTACTAGACACGCCCCATTCTGACCCCAACCATGACCTGGTCATATATAGCTACTAGACACGCCCCATTCTGACCCCAACCATGACCTGGTCATATGTAGCAACTAGACACGCCCCATTCTGACCCCAACATGACCTGGTCATATGTAGCTACTAGACACGCCCCAGTCTGACCCCAACCCCGACCTGGTCATATGTAGCAACTAGACACGCCCCATTCTGACCCCAACCATGACCTGGTCATATGTAGCTACTAGACACGCCTCCTCTGACCCCAACCATGACCTGGTCATATGTAGCAACTAGACACGCCGCATTCTGACCCCAACATGTCCTGGTCATATGTAGCATCTAGACACGCCCCATTCTGACCCCAACATGACCTGGTCATATGTAGCTACTAGACACGCCCCATTCTAACCCCAACCATGACCTGGTCATATGTAGCTACTAGACACGCCCCATTCTGACCCCAACCATGACCTGGTCATATGTAGCTACTAGACACGCCCCATTCTGACCCCAACCATGACCTGGTCATATGTAGCTGTTAGACACGCCCCATTCTGACCCCAACAATGACCTGGTCATATGTAGCTACTAGACACGCCCCATTCTGACCCCAACCATGACCTGGTCATATGTAGCTCCTAGACACACCCCATTCTGACCCCAACATGACCTGGTCATATGTAGCAACTAGACACGTCCCATTCTGACCTCAACATGACCTGGTCATATGTAGCTACTAGACACGCCCCCTCTGACCCCAACCATGACCTGGTCATATGTAGCTACTAGACATGCCCCATTCTGACCCCAACCATGACCTGGTCATATATAGCTACTAGACACGCCCCATTCTGACCCCAACCATGACCTGGTCATATGTAGCTACTAGACACGCCCCATTCTGACCCCAACCATGACCTGGTCATATATAGCTACTAGACACGCCCCATTCTGACCCCAACCATGACCTGGTCATATGTAGCAACTAGACACGCCCCATTCTGACCTCAACATAACCTGGTCATATGTAGCTACTAGACACGCCCCATTCTGACCCCAACCATGACCTGGTCATATGTAGCTACTAGACACGCCCCATTCTGACCCCAACCATGACCTGGTCATATGTAGCTACTAGACACGCCCCATTCTGACCCCAACCATGACCTGGTCATATGTAGCTACTAGACACGCCCCATTCTGACCCCAACCATGACCTGGTCATATGTAGCTGTTAGACACGCCCCATTCTGACCCCAACCATGACCTGGTCATATATAGCCGCTAGACACGCCCCATTCTGACCCCAACAATGACCTGGTCATATGTAGCTACTAGACACGCCCCATTCTGACCCCAACCATGACCTGGTCATATGTAGCTCCTAGACACACCCCATTCTGACCCCAACATGACCTGGTCATATGTAGCAACTAGACACGTCCCATTCTGACCTCAACATGACCTGGTCATATGTAGCAACTAGACACGTCCCATTCTGACCTCAACATGACCTGGTCATATGTAGCTACTAGACACGCGCCCTCTGACCCCAACCATGACCTGGTCATATGTAGCTACTAGACATGCCCCATTCTGACCCCAACCATGACCTGGTCATATATAGCTACTAGACACGCCCCATTCTGACCCCAACCATGACCTGGTCATATGTAGCTACTAGACACGCCCCATTCTGACCCCAACCATGACCTGGTCATATATAGCTACTAGACACGCCCCATTCTGACCCCAACCATGACCTGGTCATATGTAGCAACTAGACACGCCCCATTCTGACCTCAACATAACCTGGTCATATGTAGCTACTAGACACGCCCCATTCTGACCCCAACCATGACCTGGTCATATGTAGCTACTAGACACGCCCCATTCTGACCCCAACCATGACCTGGTCATATGTAGCTACTAGACACGCCCCATTCTGACCCCAACCATGACCTGGTCATATGTAGCTACTAGACACGCCCCATTCTGACCCCAACCATGACCTGGTCATATATAGCTACTAGACACGCCCCATTCTGACCCCAACCATGACCTGGTCATATGTAGCTACTAGACACGCCCCATTGTGACCTCAACATAACCTGGTCATATGTAGCTACTAGACACGCCCCATCTGACCCCAACCATGACCTGGTCATATATAGCAACAAGACACGCCCCATTCTGACCCCAACATGACCTGGTCATATGTAGCAACTAGACACGCCCCATTCTGACCCCAACATGACCTGGTCATATGTAGCAACTAGACACGCCCCATTCTGACCCCAACATGACCTGGTCATATGTAGCTACTAGACAAGCCCCATTCTGACCCCAACCATGACCTGGTCATATGTAGCTACTAGACACGCCCCATTCTGACCCCAACCATGACCTGGTCATATGTAGCTACTAGACACGCCCCATTCTGACCCCAACCATGAACTGGTCATATGTAGCTGCTAGACACGCCCCATTCTGACCCCAACCATGACCTGGTCATATATAGCCTCTAGACACGCCCCATTCTGACCCCAACAATGACCTGGTCTTATGTAGCTACTAGACACGCCCCATTCTGACCCCAACATGACCTGGTCATATGTAGCTACTAGACACGCCCCATTCTGACCCCAACATGACCTGGTCATATGTAGCAACTAGACACGTCCCATTCTGACCTCAACATGACCTGGTCATATGTAGCTACTAGACACGCCCCATTCTGACCCCAACATGACCTGGTCATATGTAGCTACTAGACACGCCCCATTCTGACCTCAACATGACCTTGTCATATGTAGCTACTAGACACGCCCCATTCTGACCCCAACCCCGACCTGGTCATATGTAGCAACTAGACACGCCCCATTCTGACCCCAACCATGACCTGGTCATATGTAGCTACTAGACACGCCCTTCTGACCCCAACCATGACCTGGTCATATGGAGCTACTAGACACGCCCCATTCTGACCCCAACATGACCTGGTCATATGTAGCAACTAGACACGCCGCATTCTGACCCCAACATGACCTGGTCATATGTAGCAACTAGACACGCCCCATTCTGACCCCAACATGACCTGGTCATATGTAGCAACTAGACACGCCCCATTCTGATCCCAACATGACCTTGTCATATGTAGCCACTAGACACGCCCTATTCTGATCCCAACATGACCTGGTCATATGTAGCTACTAGACACGCCCCATTCTGACCCCAACATGACCTGGTCATATGTAGCTACTAGACACGCCCCATTCTGACCCCAACATGACCTGGTCATATGTAGCTACTAGACACGCCCCATTCTGATCCCAACATGACCTGGTCATATGTAGCTACTAGACACGCACCATTCTGACCCCAACCATGACCTGGTCATATGTAGCTACTAGACACGCCCCATTCTGACCCCAACATGACCTGGTCATATGTAGCAACTAGACACGCCCCATTCTGATCCCAACATGACCAGGTCATATGTAGCTACTAGACACGCCCCATTCTGACCCCAACCATGACCTGGTCATATGTAGCAACTAGACACGCCCCATTCTGACCCCAACATGACCTGGTCATATGTAGCTACTAGACACGCCCCATTCTGATCCCAACATGACCTGGTCATATGTAGCTACTAGACACGCCCCATTCTGACCCCAACCATGACCTGGTCATATGTAGCAACTAGACACGCCCCATTCTGACCCCAACATGACCTGGTCATATGTAGCAACTAGACACGCCCCATTCTGACCCCAACATGACCTGGTCATATGTAGCTACTAGACACGCCCCATTCTGACCCCAACCATGACCTGGTCATATGTAGCTACTAGACACGCCCCATTCTGACCCCAACCATGACCTGGTCATATGTAGCTACTAGACACGCCCCATTCTGACCCCAACCATGACCTGGTCATATGTAGCTGCTAGACACGCCCCATTCTGACCCCAACCATGACCTGGTCATATATAGCCACTATACACGCCCCATTCTGACCCCAACAATGACCTGGTCATATGTAGCTACTAGACACGCCCCATTCTGACCCCAACCATGACCTGGTCATATGTAGTTACTAGACACGCCCCATTCTGACCCCAACATGACCTGGTCATATGTATCAACTAGACACGCCCCATTCTGACCTCAACATGACCTGGTCATATGTAGCTACTAGACACGCCCCATTCTGACCCCAACATGACCTGGTCATATGTAGCTACTAGACACGCCCCATTCTGACCTCAACATGACCTTGTCATATGTA
>NC_088422.1:100811442-100943704 GCF_034236695.1 Oncorhynchus nerka
CCACCTGTGGTAAATTCAATTGATTGGACATGATTTTGGAAAGTCACAAAGCTGTCTATATAAGGTCCCACAGTTGAAGGTGCATGTCAGAACAAAAAATCAAGCCATGATGTCGAAGGAATTGTCTGTAGAGCTCCGAGACAGGATGGTGTCGAGGCACAGATCTGGGGAAGGGAACCAAAACATTTCAGCAGCATTGAAGGTCCCCAACAACACAGTGGCCTCCATCATTGTAAAATGGAAGATGTTTGGAACTGCCAAAACTCTTCCTAGTGGTGGCCGCCCTGCCAAACTGAACAATCGGGGGAGAAGGGCCTTGGTCAGGGAGGTGACCAGGATCCCAATGGTCACTCTGACAGAGCTCCAGAGTTCCTCTGTGGAGATGGGAGAACCTTCCAGAAGGACAAACATCTCTGCATAACTCCACCAATCAGGCCTTTATGGTTGGGTGGCCAGACAGAAGCCACTCCTCAGTAAAAGGCACAGGCTTTTCATAGCAGCCAGATTGTTGTATAATTCCTTCTGGCATCTACGTACTCTCCTCGTCTCACCTTCCCTTCACTTGTGGTCTTCAGTGCACAACACGTCAACTGTCTGTGACCAGGCGAAAAAACCTTTCCAAGCCAAACCTTCATATCATAACCGCTAACTGCTACACACAGCCTACATCATTGTCACCATATTAGCTAACGTCAAGTCAACAACATAGCTTCTAGAAGCTAACACTTTAGTAAACCCGCTACAATCATGCAGTACAGTGTACAGTTAGCAGCAAGCAGTTTAGCACTTACACTGGCAGGCCACGGTGACAATAAATGAATCAAACCAAACGCTAAGCTTGACTTGGAAGAGTTCCGTTGTTGGATAGCCATAGCCAGCCAAGTAACATAGCTTCTCTGTTTGAGCCGGATTTGAGTAGGCTAAACTAGCTAGCTGCATTCGCTAGCTAAGTAACTGAAAGTTAAATAAAATAAGAAATATATCTAGCTCTCTCTCTCTCTCTCTCTCTCTCTCTTGCTTCTCCTTGATTTTTGAAGAAATTAATTAGTTCATAACTGTTCAACTATTGTCTTTCTCTATCTTTGAGTCAACTACTCACTAGATTTGATGCACTGCAGTGCTAACTAGCTGTAGCTTATGCTTTCAGTACTAGATTCATTCTCTGATCCTTTGATTGGGTGGACAACATGTCAGTTCAAGCTGCAAGAGCTCTGATAGGTTGGAGGACGTTCTGTTGAAGTTGTCATAATTACTGTGTAAGTCTATGGAAGGGGGTGAGAACCGTGAGCCTCCGAGGTTTTGTATTGAAGTCAATGTACCCAGAGGAGGATGGAAGCTAGCTGTCCTCCGGCTACACCATGGTGCTACCCTACAGAGCGCTGCTGAGGCTACTGTAGAACTTCAATGCAAACAATGTGTTTTAATCAATTATTTGGTGACGTGAATATATTTAGTATAGTTTTATCTACAAAGGATAAAAAAAATTATGTTTCGCTATTTTTATTTTTATGAAATTGACCGAGGAGGATGGTCCTCCTCTGAGGAGCCTCCACTGACTCACAGTCACGCATGCTTACATTATAAAAAAATAAATAACAAAATATTGAAGTATTTTATTTTATTAGACAGAGTCGTGTAAATAGGAATGACAGGAGGAGAATGTAGATTAAAATGGAGGATGTTATCAGATGAGACATATGAACACAAATACGGACTCAAACAGTGTCGGACTCAAACATCTTCTTTCTACCGTCCATGCCAGCCTTGTCCTCTATGTTCTTACGCCAGTCAGCTGCATCTTTCACCTGTGGAGTTAGAGAAGGGAGAGGAGAGGAGAGGAGAGGAGAGGAGAGGAGAGGAGAGGAGAGGAGAGGAGAGGAGAGGAGAGGAGAGGAGAGGAGAGGAGAGGAGAGGAGAGGAGAGTTTTGATGAGGTTATAAGGTGGTTGGGAACCCTGATATTCAAAATTGTGTAAGGCAGTCTGTCTAGCATGGGGCCTCTTGGACACATTCCAACCCTACTCAGTAAAACAGAAGCAACCCTACCTCCTCCTTGACCTCCTTCTTGACTTGCTTCAGGTTGGACCTCAGATCCATGGACACCTTGTGTTTGGAGCCCAGCAGAGCCTGGAGCATAGCATCAGCAGACATGCGGACTTTCTTCAGGACGGGCTTCCTGAACTTGCCCTTCAGGTCTTGTAGTTTTATCTTCAGATCCTCAATCTGAAAAGAGAGAGAGAGAGAGCGAGAGAGAGAGAGAGAGAGAGAGAGAGAGAGAGAGATGCTTGTCAGTGAAATTCCCCCTTTATACTGAAGAATGACCATCTGTCCAGGAATGTAACTGTACCTCCTTATCGGACTTGGCTACTTTGCTTTGCGTGTCATATCTCTGTTCATCCACTGCATCAATCTGCTGGTGGAGCTTCTTACACAGATCCTAGAGAGAGAGCGAGAGAGAGGAGAGATCGAGAGATCGAGAGAGAGAGAGAGAGAGAGAAGAGAGCGAGAGAGCGAGAGATAATGTAAGCAAGTACATTTAAAGAAAATAGGAGATATTTGTGAAATTATATAAATTATATAACTGAATATCCTGGAAAGCTACAATCCAGCTTGATTTTGTTCCACCCTTACTTTAACACCCCTGATAGAGCTAGTCAGCTGCTGAATCAGTTATGTTATAGTGGGTCTGGAGCAAAAACCTGCACACACAGTAGCTCTCCATAGGTTGGTCAACAGCTACCGCTCTTCATACCTGGAGTTCCTGCATGGATTCAGGGACGGAGAAGGAGGGGACGTTCTCATCCATGTAGATGTTTTTGTCCTCCTCTGCCTGGATGGCCTCAGCCTCTATGAACCCCTGGGCAATCTGGAGCATCAAGCTCTGGGGGTAATGACACAAGGGGAAGTGGTTAGTGTACCCAGACACAATGGTTTGCCAGTTGATCAGAAATGCAGATGTTTACATGTCCATTTTGTCAATAATTGGACTATTTGGATTAAAGTTGGGCTTAGTCTACATCCCTGTCACACTCCCCAGAGGAAAATATGTATTTATGTTTTATTTATGTATTTATGTTTTGAAATCTTGAATTCTGATTTTTTAAAATTTGATAATTGATATATAAAATCTAGAATCCTTTTAAAAAAAAACTAAATGTTAACGGGATATTATGATGCGTTGTTGTGCATCTAGGCCTCCTCCTTACCTTGAGATGTTGCCTGCGACTCGACGACATCTTTTTACTTCAGAGAAGATTAGATGGGAGGGAGGGAGGGAGGGAGGGAGGGGGAGGGGGAGGGAGGGAGGGAGGGGGAGGGAGGGGGGCGAGGGAGGGAGGGAGGGAGGGAGGGGGAGGGAGGGGGGAGGGAGAAGGAGGGAGGGAGGGAGGGGGAGGGGAGGGAGGAAGGGAGGGAGGAGGGAGGGGGAGGGGAGGGAGGGAGGGAGGGGGAGGGAGGGGGAGGGAGAGAGGGGGAGGGGAGGGAGAGAGGGGGAGGGAGGGGGAGGGAGAGAGGGGGAGGGAGGGGGAGGGAGAGAGGGGGAGGGAGGGGGAGGGAGAGAGGGGGGAGGGAGAGAGGGGAAGGAAAAACATGAGTTGAGATACACAGCTTTAAGAGCTTGGGATGAAAAGCACAGATTATACAGTTGATGTACTGAACGCTCCTGAAGATCACCAAAAGTAGACATGTATAACATGGAATTCTTGATTCTTAGAAGATATCTCAATAAAAATGAACATGTTGAGAAAGCTGTAATTGTACTTAAACAGAATTGGTACTTACTCTGACATCTTGGCCGGTGGTTGATATCCCTTCCTTTTGAAGAGAGATGTGAATAAGTTGTCAGCGTGTGAAGATATGATAGTTATGGCATTTAACTCAGTGTACCATTATAGTCCACCCTTTGTGGAAATAATTCATTTTAACACACAACCCTCAGGGAGGAGGGGCACATCACATCTCTACATTATAAAGTACAGGCCTCAGGGAGGAGGGGCACATCACATCTCTACATTATAAAGTACAGGCCTCAGGGAGGAGGGGCACATCACATCTCTACATTATAAAGTACAGGCCTCAGGGAGGAGGAGCACATCACATCTCTACATTATAAAGTACAGGCCTCAGGGTTAGAGGGGCACATCACATCTCTACATTATAAAGTACAGGCCTCAGGGTTAGAGGGGCACATCACATCTCTACAATATAAAGTACAGGCCTCAGGGTTAGAGGGGCACATCACATCTCTACATTATAAAGTACAGGCCTCAGGGTTAGAGGGGCACATCACATCTCTACAATATAAAGTACAGGCCTCAGGGTTAGAGGGGCACATCACATCTCTACATTATAAAGTACAGGCCTCAGGGTTAGAGGGGCACATCACATCTCTACATTATAAAGTACAGGCCTCAGGGTTAGAGGGGCACATCACATCTCTACATTATAAAGTACAGGCCTCAGGGTTAGAGGGGCACATCTCTACATTATAAAGTACAGGCCTCAGGGTTGGAGGGGCACATCACATCACTACATTATAAAGTACAGGCCTCAGGGTTAGAGGGGCACATCACATCACTACATTATAAAGTACAGGCCTCAGGGTTAGAGGGGCACATCACATCACTACATTATAAAGTACAGGCCTTGGGGTTAGAGGGGCACATCACATCACTACATTATAAAGTACAGGCCTCAGGGTTAGAGGGGCACATCACATCTCTACATTATAAAGTACAGGCCTCAGGGTTAGAGGGGCACATCACATCTCTACATTTAGACAGGGTGTGGTAAGGCAGTTGTCTTGTATCATGGGTCTATTTGTGCGTTCCTGTGTGGTGGTGGTGATGGGGGTAGCTGTCTAACACCCGAAACCACAACAGCTGAGGACTCCCTCCCTGCCCGCCTCCTGTGGACTTTCCTTAAAGTGTCCCAAGACAGGGTGCAGCAAAGTGGTCAACACACGTCCCCCCAATATACCTGTCTGGGCTGCTGGCTCTATCAGTACACTTAGTGTACTGGCTGGTCTGTCTTCTATCTTTTAATTGTTTGATTTAGAAAGTGTTTCTGACATATCTGAGTGAAAATCTAGTTTGCCTGCCGCTTCAAAAATGTCTAAAAATATATACATAAAGGTTTAGAGTGAAAAAGAAAATCTGTCTTCAGTGAATCAATCAACAGTCAGTTAGACTGGATAAATACCAGGAAGTCTTCAGTGAATCAATCAACAGTCAGTTAGACTGGATAAATACCAGGAAGTATTCAGTGAATCAATCAACAGTCAGTTAGACTGGATAAATACCAGGAAGTCTTCAGTTAATCAATCAACAGTCAGTTAGACTGGATAAATACCAGGAAGTCTTCAGTTAATCAATCAACAGTACGTCAGTTAGACTGGATAAATACCAGGAAGTCTTCAATGAATCAATCAACAGTCAGTTAGACTGGATAAATACCAGGAAGTCTTCAATGAATCAATCAACAGTCAGTTAGACTGGATAAATACCAGGAAGTCTTCAGTTAATCAATCAACAGTCAGTTAGACTGGATAAATACCAGGAAGTCTTCAGTTAATCAATCAACAGTCAGTTAGACTGGATAAATACCAGGAAGTCTTAAAACTGTAAAAAGATCATGCCTTTCATTAAATCAATAACTCCACACCAATATTCAGTTTAACAGTGAAACTATAAGAATAACATCTTGGCTATTTCTCCTAAAACCTCTACCTATCTTGTGAAGTTAGAGTTAGAGAATCATTTTAACCATTTTATTTAAAAAATAATAATCATTAAAACCTCCTTAAAACACAAAGCGTTCTACCAGAGTAACATATCTGTCTCCCGTGAGATGGATGGATGCCATTTTAATTCATACATGCCAGTTGAATGTTAGGACAGCCAACCTACTAGTCAGCATCCTGATCCCAAGACAACCCTCTGTCAAAGTAGACAAGGCACAGCATCTTCTTCTTCTACTATAAACACCAAGATGTTTTAGGTTTTTAATGTGTAAATTCTTGTAAATTAATACCACTTACACATTTTTCAGTGAGTAGCATCTATTTACGTTGTGTGATAATTACAGTCAGCTAATATAAAAATGCCAGACTATAAATCACAGTGATACTGAATCTCTACTGAATGCAGAGGTGAAACCAAGAGAGGAGACAGGAGATAGAAGATAGGAATGGGAGGAATCTCACCTAGAAGGAAGAGAGCGTTGCAAGACGGAGGGATGAGTGACTGAGATTGTCAAGCCAGGGAGGAGAAATATGAAGAAGGGTATATATAGGCACAGTTCTGGGACCAGCTGTCTGTTTAACCCTAAAAGTGCCAACAGGGGGGTCAATTTTCACCTCAAGGGCACAAAAAAACGTCATCATTTAAAATCCAGTTTTTTTTTTGTCCTTCTGAAGTTTTAGGACTTGTCAAGCAACTAATCACAGACAAAAAAATGTAATATGGTGGAATGAAAAAAAATATCTCTCTTTAGTCAGACGGAGACGTAGGGAGAAACCAGATGAAATCAGAGATAGACAGAGAGGTAGGGAGCAACCAGATGAAATCAGAGATAGACAGAGAGGTATGGAGAAATCAGATGAAATCAGAGATAGACAGAGAGGTAGGGAGATATCAGATGAAATCAGAGATAGACGGAGACGTAGGGAGCAACCAGATGAAATCAGAGATAGACGGAGACGTAGGGAGAAACCAGATGAAATCAGAGATAGACAGAGAGGTAGGGAGAAACCAGATGAAATCAGAGATAGACAGAGAGGTAGGGAGAAACCAGATGAAATCAGAGATAGACAGAGAGGTATGGAGAAATCAGATGAAATCAGAGATAGACAGAGAGGTAGGGAGAAATCAGATGAAATCAGAGATAGACAGAGAGGTAGACAGAGAGGTAGGGAGAAATCAGATGAAATCAGAGATAGACAGAGAGGTAGGGAGAAATCAGATGAAATCAGAGTTAGACAGAGAGGTAGGGAGAAATCAGATGAAATCAGAGATGGACAGAGAGGTAGGGAGAAATCAGATGAAATCAGAGATGGACAGAGAGGTAGGGAGAAATCAGATGAAATCAGAGATAGACAGAGAGGTAGGGAGAAATCAGATGAAATCAGATGAAATCAAAGATATACAGAGAGGTAGGGAGAAATCAGATGAAATCAGAGATATACAGAGAGGTAGGGAGAAACCAGATGAAATCAGAGATATACAGAGAGGTAGGGAGAAATCAGATGAAATCAGATGAAATCAAAGATATACAGAGAGGTAGGGAGAAATCAGATGAAATCAGAGAAATACAGAGAGGTAGGGAGAAATCAGATGAAATCAGATGAAATCAAAGATATACAGAGAGGTAGGGAGAAATCAGATGAAATCAGAGATATACAGAGAGGTAGGGAGAAATCAGATGAAATCAGAGATAGACAGAGAGGTATGGAGAAATCAGATGAAATCAGAGATAGACAGAGAGGTATGGAGAAATCAGATGAAATCAGATGAAATCAGATGAAATCAGAGATAGACAGAGAGGTATGGAGAAATCAGATGAAATCAGAGATAGACAGAGAGGTAGGGAGAAATCAGATGAAATCAGAGTTTGACAGAGAGGTATGGAGAAATCAGATGAAATCAGAGATAGACAGAGAGGTAGGGAGCAACCAGATGAAATCAGAGATAGACAGAGAGGTATGGAGAAATCAGATGAAATCAGATGAAATCAGATGAAATCAGAGATAGACAGAGAGGTAGGGAGCAACCAGATGAAATCAGAGATAGACAGAGAGGTACGGAGAAATCAGATGAAATCAGAGATAGACAGAGAGGTAGGGAGAAACCAGATGAAATCAGAGATAGACAGAGAGGTAGGGAGAAATCAGATGAAATCAGAGACAGACAGAGAGGTAGGGAGCAACCAGATGAAATCAGAGATAGACAGAGAGGTAGGGAGCAACCAGATGAAATCAGAGATAGACAGAGAGGTAGGGAGAAATCAGATGAAATCAGAGGTAGACAGAGAGGTAGGGAGAAATCAAATGAAATCAGAGAGCTGCTGTCCAGTGTGACCCCAAGGAGCCGTATTTGGTGGCCACACCTCCTGAGCTCTAAACAGCTGGTGATCTGACAGAGTTAGATTCTGCCCCTACTGACCCCTGTGACCCCAGTAAGCCGTCTTCGGGTAGCCACACCTGCTGGTGGTGTTTATTGGTCAGGCTGGTTCCTGCTGACCCCTGTGACCCCAGTAGCCACACCTGCCGGTGGTGTTTATTGGTCAGGCTGGTTCCTGCTGACCAGGACGTCTATAAACAGACTGGTTAAAACACATAGCAACTCCTCAGTGTGAATGTTGTGGTCCCTTCCAAACGTTGTACCCCTTGAACACATCAATATTACTACAGCCATGTAATTTCAAGAGCAGGTTAAACCCGTCAGGACGGTCATGCTGGTCTGTTGTTGTGAAGACGTAACAGTAGTGACTCCACAAATCACAAAAAACAGTTTCTATTAGCTGACCAGGGTTTATTTGATGACAATTAGTATAAATATTGCACAATATATATATTTTTTTTTGGGGGGGGGGGGTCACGTAGCTGTTTCAAACATCTTCCTGTCTGGAACTCCAGTAACATCTACTCCTTATGAGTCTCAAACATCTTCCTGTCTGGAACTCCAGGAACATCTACTCCTTATGAGTCTCAAACATCTTCTTTCTGTCTGATTTGTCTTCAATGTTCTTACGCCAGTCACCCACAGCATCTTTGTCCTGAGGGGGGAAGAATGGCAGAATAAGTACATGAGTGAAAATGTATTTGAAATATATGACACTTGGTGTGGGCAGTGTTAGCATGATTCACATTGGAGGGTTGGGTTGAACAGGCTTACAGTTGTTGCTGCTTAGAGGCCTATACTGGGAGACATTGTCTTTGAAAGTTTGGACTTATGATATGACATTTGGTGTCAGAAGTGGGATCCTGTAGAACAGCTACAGAACAGACACATTCATGGACGAGGCTTTCAAATAAAACTATCACATTATTTACACAGTAAATAAGTCACATTACATATATAGTAACATTATTAAGCTAAACTATACTATAATTACAGTATGTTCTTATGTCCAGAACAACACTCACCTCTTCCTTGACCTCCTTCTTGACTTGCTTCAGGTTGGACCTCAGATCCATGGACACCTTGTGTTTGGAGCCCAGCAGAGCCTGGAGCATAGCATCAGCAGACATGCGGACTTTCTTCAGGACGGGCTTCCTGAACTTTCCATTCAGTTCAACTACCTTCATCTTCAAGTCCTCAACCTGTTTGGAATTCAACAGGAAGCACTTATCACACGACTGCCAGACACCAACCACCAGTGGGACTACTGTTACCCCCTTGGCTCTGTCTTAGAGAGTTCACTAATAATATGAGTGACAGTGAACTACTGTTACCCCTTGGCTCTGTCTTAGAGAGTTAACTAATAATATGAGTGACAGTGGTAGAACTCCTCACCTCCTTCTCGGACTTGGTCACCTTGGTTGACATGTCGTATCTCTCCTCATCAACTCTCTCGATCTTCTGATGGAGCTTCTTGCACAAGTCCTGAAGAGAGACATACAGAGAGACATACAGAGAGAGACAGAGAGAGAGAGAGAAAGAGAGACAGAGAGAGAGAGAGAGAGACAGAGAGCGAGACAGAGAAAGAGAGAGAGAGAGAGAGAGAGATGCAGAGAAAGAGAGACAGAGAGCGAGACAGAGAAAGAGAGATGCAGAGAGAGAGATGCAGAGAGAGATAAAGTCCTAGTTTTATGACCCTATACGATGGAATACATAGCAAACTAAGTATCAGAGAGCGAGAAAGAGAGAAAGAGAGAGAGAGAGAGAGAGAGAGAGAGAGATTGAGAAAGAGAAAGAGAAAGAGAAAGCGAAAGAGAAAGAGAAAGAGAAAGAGAGAGAGATTGAGAGAGAGAGAGAGATTGAGAGAAAGAGAAAGAGAGAAAGAGATTGAGATTGAAATTGAGATTGAGAAAGAGAAAGAGGAAGGGGAAGAGGAAGAGGGTTTGGCTAAGCGCTAATAGCTTACCGTGAGCTCTGCCATGCATACCAAGAATTCTGGCACAGGGCAGTTCTCCTTCATATACCTGGCCTTCTCTGCCTCAGCCTCAACCGCCTCAGCCTCGAGCAAGCCGGCAGCGATCTGGAGCATCAAGCTCTGTACGGGGGAGGGGACAAATCACATCACATTACAGAGTTCAGCGGCCACATCTGCTTGTCTATGGGGTTGTCTATATCAATACTGTATTCATATCACATAACTTGAAGGTCTCTAGATCCACAGAGCTTCAGGTGAAGTGTTACGAGTGATGTAGAACTGTAAGGATTGGTTTCTACTCCTCAACTCCATTGACCAAACTAGCTCCTGCTGACCAAGAAGTCGACAAGGTCTACTACAGTGTGTGTGTGTGTGTGTGTGTGTGTGTGTCTGTGTGTTTTTTTTTGGGGGGGGGCAAACACTGTCTGGATCACATAACATTTACCCCTTGACCCCTGAATATGACTACAATGTAAAGTCAGCATTAAAATCAGTCTGTGACGTCAAGCAGGTTGTTCTCTGTGTGGAACAGGAACATGTTCAATCTAAACCTGGGAAACTTTATAGAACAGAAGGTCTTTATAGAACATGAGGGTCTTTATAGAACATGAAGGTCTTTATAGAACATGAGGGTCTTTATAGAACAGAAGGTCTTTATAGAACAGAGGGTCTTTATAGAACAGAAGGTCTTTATAGAACATGAAGGTCTTTATAGAACATGAAGGTCTTTATAGAACATGAGGGTCTTTATAGAACAGAAGGTCTTTATAGAACATGAAGTCTTTACAGAACAGAAGGTCTTTATAGAACATGAAGGTCTATACAGAACAGAAGGTCTTTATAGAACATGAAGGTCTATACAGAACAGAAGGTCTTTATAGAACATGAGTGTCTTCATAGAACGTGAAGGTCTTTATAGAACAGAAGGTCTTTATAGAACATGAAGGTCTTTATAGAACATGAGGGTCTTTATAGAACAGAAGATCTTTATAGAACATGAAGGTCTTTATAGAACATGAAGGTCTTTATAGAACATGAGGGTCTTTATAGAACATGAGGGTCTTTATGGAACAGAAGGTCTTTATAGAACATGAAGGTCTTTATAGAACAGAAGGTCTTTATAGAACAGAAGGTCTTTATAGAACATGAGGGTCTTTATAGAACATGAAGGTCTTTATAGAACATGAAGGTCTTTATAGAACATGAAGGTCTTTATAGAACATGAAAGTCTTTATAGAACAGAAGATCTTTATAGAACATGAAGGTCTTTATAGAACATGACAGTCTTTAAAGAACATGAGGGTCTTTATAGAACAGAAGGTCTTTATAGAACATGAAGGTCTTTACAGAACAGAAGGTCTTTATAGAACATGAGGGTCTTTAGAGAACAGAGGGTCTTTATAGAACATGAGGGTCTTTATAGAACAGAGGGTCTTTATAGAACATGACGGTCTTTATAGAACATGAAGGTCTTTATAGAACATGAAGGTCTTTATAGAACATAAGGTCTTTATAGAACATGAAGGTCTTTATAGAACATGAAGGTCTTTATAGAACATGAAGGTCTTTATAGAACATAAGGTCTTTATAGAACATAAGGTCTTTATAGAACATGAGGGTCTTTATAGAACAGAAGGTCTTTATAGAACATGAAGGTCTTTATAGAACAGAGGGTCTTTATAGAACATAGGGTCTTTATAGAACATGAAGGTCTTTATAGAATAGAAGGTCTTTATAGAATAGAAGGTCTTTACAGAACAGAAGGTCTTTACAGAACATGAAGGTCTTTATAGAACATGAGGGTCTTTATAGAACAGAAGATCTTTATAGAACATGAAGGTCTTTATAGAACATGAAGGTCTTTATAGAACATGAGGGTCTTTATAGAACATGAGGGTCTTTATGGAACAGAAGGTCTTTATAGAACATGAAGGTCTTTATAGAACAGAAGGTCTTTATAGAACAGAATGTCTTTATAGAACATGAGGGTCTTTATAGAACAGAGGGTCTTTATAGAACATGAAGGTCTTTATAGAACATGAAGGTCTTTATAGAACATGAAAGTCTTTATAGAACAGAAGGTCTTTATAGAACATGAAGGTCTTTATAGAACATGAAAGTCTTTATAGAACAGAAGGTCTTTATAGAACATGAAGGTCTTTATAGAACATGACAGTCTTTAAAGAACATGAGGGTCTTTATAGAACAGAAGGTCTTTATAGAACATGAAGGTCTTTACAGAACAGAAGGTCTTTATAGAACATGAGGGTCTTTATAGAACAGAGGGTCTTTATAGAACATTAGGGTCTTTATAGAACAGAGGGTCTTTATAGAACATGACGGTCTTTATAGAACATGAAGGTCTTTATAGAACATGAAGGTCTTTATAGAACATAAGGTCTTTATAGAACATGAAGGTCTTTATAGAACATAAGGTCTTTATAGAACATAAGGTCTTTATAGAACATGAGGGTCTTTATAGAACAGAAGGTCTTTATAGAACATGAAGGTCTTTATAGAACAGAGGGTCTTTATAGAACATAGGGTCTTTATAGAACAATAGAACAGAGGGTCTTTATAGAACAGAGGGTCTTTATAGAACATAGGGTCTTTATAGAACAATAGAACAGAGGGTCTTTATAGAACATGAAGGTCTTTATAGAATAGAAGGTCTTTATAGAATAGAAGGTCTTTACAGAACAGAAGGTCTTTACAGAACTGAGGGTCTTTATAGAACATGAGGGTGTATTAGCTGTATATAAACCCCTTTTGGAATGAATGTCGCTCCTTACCTTCAGGTAGTTCCTACGGCTCGCTGTCATCTTTTTACTGATTGGATAAAACAGATCAGGGTCATTTAAGGGAAATAGACAAGGTGAAGCCACAGAGACAGGTACGTGACGATTAAACCAGTTTAGGAATTCATTTTATTACATTACGGTAGGAATAATTGCAACACTATTGGGAATCATCATAGCATAGTATTAATCAGTTGTACTGCCTGGTTATCTATGTGGAAAACATGTTCACAGACAGAATACAGTAGATGAATGCAGTATAGTGAAGTATATTTCTCTGTAAAGTGAAAAACGTAAACTTACTCAGACATTTTGGCCTGTTGTTTTGTTTTACTTCCTGTGTCAAGAGATGAACAAACAGTAAACAGTTTATTCATTTTGAGCTGTTGTTATTTTATGTAATTTGGTGGGGGGTTGGGGGGGTCGGGGCGGGGCGGGGCGGGGTAGAAACCAAGGATTTCAAGGTTGACCCAATGCAAGTCATGCGCAATTGCATATCAAAAAGAAATGCAACAGACATTAGATAATGAATGGTCAATAACTTGATCAATAATTTGCTTGGATCAGTTTACCCAAATGTAACACAGCAGTCCAACAACATCAAGAGTATAATTCCTGCTGGTTAAAGAGGGAGGGGTTGATGAATGAATGTCTTTGAATCTGTACAATATAACCCTTCCCAAGGTTGATAGCAAATCAACAAGACTCTCATTTCCTGAAATCTTTGGTCACGCAGGAGTCCATAAGGATTATGGCACCAAAATAGGTCCTTTCAGAAAATACAGCTGACATTCACAAAATGTATGTTCAGAATGTATGAAATTACCCAATTGGATTTTCCTTTGTATATAGTTGAATCTCAACAAATCTATTGGAATAACCTCAAACAATCCATAAGCCATTTGAAGTAAACTGTGAAACTACAACATCAATTCAAGTTTACAATTATAAGACATACAGCGACAATCCACCTCTACCATGCCAAAGCTTTATCTCTAAACAAACTTCAGTCCTTTTTGACAGAGCTTATAAACGAGCAACTGGGCAAATAGAAACACAAGAGCCTTTAACACCACATTCACTCTGAACTACAGAGAAAACAACAGCTGAAAATCTGGCCTTGGATGTATCTCTTCCAACACTTGTCTGTCTAAAACACACAGACAAACACCTGTGACTATCCGAATGCCTCAACCCAAGTTTCCTCTTGAGAAAAATAAAGTTATCTTCTATTCTATTCTGAAAGCTTTCTAAACTATCGGAGCTCACACACCACACACAATCTGGTCCAGAAGTCACATCTATTCCCACATGGGACGGACCACACCCAATCTGGTCCAAAAGTCACATCTATTCCCACATGGGATGGACCACATGCAATCTGGTCCAGAAGTCACATCTATTCCCACATGGGATGGACCACATGCAATCTGGTCCAAAAGTGACATCTATTCCCACATGGGATGGACCACACCCAATCTGGTCCAGAAGTCACATCTATTCCCACATGGGATGGACCACACCCAATCTGGTCCAAAAGTCACATCTATTCCCACATGGGACGGACCACACCCAATCTGGTACAAAAGTCACATCTATTCCCACATGGGACGGACCACACCCAATCTGGTCCAAAAGTCACATCTATTCCCACATGGGACGGACCACATGCAATCTGGTCCAAGTCACATCTATTCCCACATGGGACGGACCACATGCAATCTGGTACCAATAGATGAATATACAGCACATTTGTTACAGACGGAGCAGAGAGGAAAGAAGAACATCTCACCTATAAACCCAGTGAATGTACAAGTAAATGAAGTGGGGATGAGAGCAACAGGCAAGACAGAGACAGGAGCAGATTTGGAAGGTATATACTCTGTTTCCTGAAAGCTCAGCAGAAAAGCAAAAGGGCAAGGTTCTCTTTATGGGAGTGGGGCCAGGCCAGGCAGGGCCAATGGGGCAGTTAGTTCCTGAAATACCTCTGCATCCGTAAATCATCTGCCATCAACGTTTCTAGTTAAAGGTTTTTGTTCAAATATTCCTGACATTAGATTTGGCATGAAATAATCCTGATTTTAGATGTGATTTAAAATAATCCTGATTTTAGATGTGATTTTAAATAATCCTGATTTTAGATGTGATTTAAAATAATCCTGATTTTAGATTTGATTTAAAGTAATCCTGATTTTAGATTTGACTTAATCCTGATTTTTGGTGAAGGGAGGACCCACTATGCGTTACCTCATAACTCTGTGTTACCTCATAACTCTGAATGTGTTTGAAATCCATCAAGCTCTCAAGTTACTGCTACTGGATAAATCAGACAATGACTCCGGTTGGTTTCATGTCTGTTATATAGAACTCAGGGAACAATCAGCAGGTCACTTGATTAGTTTGTAAAATGACTCCCTGTCAATTGATTGAATTAGACACTTCCAATTAATTCATAACTCTGTGTGATTGGTCAAATGTATTATTAAATTAGTAATTGGTAAACTATAAAGATAGTATTGTCAGAGAGTGTCTTGACTCTTTAAACTGGCAGGCTGGCTGTGACGAGAAGAGAAGACGAGGGTAAGAAAGAGAAGGACCCCTCTGAACTGTCATGACCCAGAGGTCACACACATGGTGTGATCAATTACCCAACCAACGTGTCAGCCTCCAGTATCAACCACAGAGTCAGTCTCCAGTACCCACCCACAGAGTCAGCCTCCAGTATCAACCACAGTGTCAGTCTCAGTACCCACCCACAGAGTCAGCCTCCAGTACCCACCCACAGAGTCAGTCTCCAGTACCCACCCACAGAGTCAGTCTCCAGTACCCACCCACAGAGTCAGTCTCCAGTACCCACCCACAGAGTCAGCCTCCAGTACCCACCCACAGAGTCAGTCTCCAGTACCCACCCACAGAGTCAGCCTCCAGTACCCACCCACAGAGTCAGCCTCCAGTATCAACCACAGTGTCAGCCTCAGTACCCACCCACAGGGTCGGTCTCCAGTATCAACCACAGAGTCAGTCTCCAGTACCCACCCACAGAGTCGGTCTCCAGTATCAACCACAGAGTCAGTCTCCAGTACCCACCCACAGAGTCAGTCTCCAGTACCCACCCACAGAGTCAGTCTCCAGTATCAACCACAGAGTCAGTCTCCAGTACCCACCCACAGAGTCAGCCTCCAGTATCAACCACCATGTCAGTCTCCAGTACCCAACCACCATGTCAGCCTCCAAGATCCAACCACCATGTCAGCCTCCAGTATCAACCACCATGTCAGCCTCCAGTACCAACCACCTTGTCAGCCTCCAGTACCAACCACCTTGTCAGCCTCCAGTACCAACCACCTTGTCAGCCTCCAGTACCAACCACCATGTCAGCCTCCTGTACCCAACCACCATGTCAGCCTCCAGTACCAACCACCATGTCAGCCTCCAGTACCCAACCACAGTGTCAGCCTCCAGTACCCACAGAGTCAGTCTCCAGTATCAACCACAGAGTCAGTCTCCAGTACCCACCCACAGAGTCAGTCTCCAGTACCCACCCACAGAGTCAGTCTCCAGTACCCACCCACAGAGTCAGCCTCCAGTATCAACCACAGTGTCAGCCTCCAGTACCCACCCACAGAGTCAGTCTCCAGCATCAACCACAGAGTCAGCCTCCAGTACCCACCCACAGAGTCAGCCTCCAGGATCCAAACATCATGTCAGCCTCCAGTACCCAACCACCATGTCAGCCTCCTAACCCCAGTATCCAACCACCATGTCAGCCTCCTAACCCCAGTACCCAACCATCATGTCAGCCTCCTCCTAACCCCAGTATCCAACCATCATGTCAGCCTCCTCCTAACCCAAGTATCCAACCACCATGTCAGCCTCCTCCTAACCCCAGTATCCAACCACCATGTCAGCCTCCTCCTAACCCAAGTATCCAACCACCATGTCAGCCTCCTCCTAACTCCATTACCCGACCACCATGTCAGCCTCCTAACCCCAGTATCCAACCATCATGTCAGCCTCCTCCTAACCCAAGTATCCAACCACCATGTCAGCCTCCTCCTAACCCCAGTATCCAACCACCATGTCAGCCTCCTCCTAACCCAAGTATCCAACCACCATGTCAGCCTCCTCCTAACTCCATTACCCGACCACCATGTCAGCCTCCTAACCCCAGTATCCAACCACCATGTCAGCCTCCTCCTAACCCCAGTATCCAACCATCATGTCAGCCTCCTCCTAACCCCAGTATCCAACCATCATGTCAGCCTCCTCCTAACCCCAGTATCCAACCACCATGTCAGCCTCCTCCTAACCCCAGTATCCAACCATCATGTCAGCCTCCTAACCCCAGTATCCAACCACCATGTCAGCCTCCTCCTAACTCCAGTATCCAACCATCATGTCAGCCTACTCCTAACCCCAGTATCCAACCATCATGTCAGCCTCCTCCTAACCCCAGTATCCAACCATCATGTCAGCCTCCCTAACCCCAGTATCCAACCATCATGTCAGCCTCCTCCTAACCCCAGTATCCAACCACCATGTCAGCCTCCTCCTAACCCCAGTATCCAACCATCATGTCAGCCTCCTAACCCCAGTATCCAACCACCATGTCAGCCTCCTCCTAACTCCAGTATCCAACCATCATGTCAGCCTCCTCCCTAACCCCAGTATCCAACCATCATGTCAGCCTCCTAACCCCAGTATCCAACCATCCATGTCAGCCTCCTAACCCCAGTATCCAACCACCATGTCAGCCTCCTCCTAACCCCAGTATCCAACCACCATGTCAGCCTCCTCCTAACCCCAGTATCCAACCACCATGTCAGCCTCCTCCTAACCATGTCCAAACCCAGTATCCAACCACCATGTCAGCCTCCTCCTAACTCCAACCATCACCCTCCTAACCACCAACCATGTCAGCCTCCTCCTAACCCCAGTATCAACCACCATGTCAGCCTCCTCCTAACCCCAGTATCCAACCATCATGTCAGCCTCCCTAACCCCAGTATCCAACCACCATGTCAGCCTCCTCCTAACCTATCCAACCACCATCAGCCTCCTCCTAACTCCAGTATCCAACCATCATGTCAGCCTCCTAACCCCAGTATCCAACCACCATGTCAGCCTCCTCCTAACTCCAATCCAACCATCATGTCAGCCTCCTCCTAACCCCAGTATCCAACCATCATGTATCCAACCATCATGTCAGCCTCTAACCCCAGTATCCAACCACCATGTCAGCCTCCTCCTAACCCCAGTATACAACCATCATGTCAGCCTCCTCCTAACCCCAGTATCCAACCACCATGTCAGCCTCCTCCTAACCCCAGTATCCAACCACCATGTCAGCCTCCTAACCCCAGTATCCAACCACCATGTCAGCCTCCTCCTAACTCCAGTATCCAACCATCATGTCAGCCTCCTCCTAACCCCAGTATCCAACCATCATGTCAGCCTCCTAACCCCAGTATCCAACCATCATGTCAGCCTCCTAACCCCAGTACCCAACCACCATGTCAGCCTCCTCCTAACCCCAGTATCCAACCATCATGTCAGCCTCCTCCTAACCCCAGTATCCAACCACCATGTCAGCCTCCTAACCCCAGTATCCAACCACCATGTCAGCCTCCTCCTAACCCCAGTATCCAACCACCATGTCAGCCTCCTAACCCCAGTATCCAACCACCATGTCAGCCTCCTCCTAACCCCAGTATCCAACCACCATGTCAGCCTCCTCCTAACCCCAGTATCCAACCACCATGTCAGCCTCCTCCTAACCCCAGTATCCAACCATCATGTCAGCCTCCTCCTAACCCCAGTACCCAACCACCATGTCAGCCTCCTCCTAACCCCAGTATCCAACCATCATGTCAGCCTCCTCCTAACCCCAGTATCCAACCACCATGTCAGCCTCCTAACCCCAGTATCCAACCATCATGTCAGCCTCCTCGTAACCCCAGTATCCAACCATCATGTCAGCCTCCTCCTAACCCCAGTATCCAACCATCATGTCAGCCTCCTCCTAACCCCAGTACCCAACCATCATGTCAGCCTCCTAACCCCAGTATCCAACCATCATGTCAGCCTCCTAACCCCGGTACCCAACCATCATGTCAGCTTCCTCCTAACCCCAGTATCCAACCATCATGTCAGCCTCCTCCTAACCCCAGTATCAAACCACCATGTCAGCCTCCTAACCCCAGTATCCAACCACCATGTCAGCCTCCTCCTAACCCCAGGATCCAACCACCATGTCAGCCTCCAAACCCCAGTATCCAACCATCATGTCAGCCTCCTCCTAACCCCAGTACCCAACCCCCATGTCAGCCTCCTCCTAACCCCAGTACCCAACCACCATATCAGCCTCCTAACCCCAGTATCAAACCACCATGTCAGCCTCCTAACCCCAGTATCCAACCACCATGTCAGCCTCCTCCTAACCCCAGTATCCAACCACTATGTCAGCCTCCTAACCCCAGTATCAAACCATCATGTCAGCCTCCTCCTAACCCCAGGATCCAACCACCATGTCAGCCTCCAAACCCCAGTATCCAACCATCATGTCAGCCTCCTCCTAACCCCAGTACCCAACCCCCATGTCAGCCTCCTAACCCCAGTATCAAACCACCATGTCAGCCTCCTAACCCCAGTATCCAACCACCATGTCAGCCTCCTAACCCCAGTATCCAACCACCATCATTTCTCAAGCCATCCAATGTATTTTTTACTGAAACAAACATCTGCTTCAAATTCAAAGGAACGTTTACATAAAATTTAGTTTAGATAAAATGAGATGAAGATTTTCAATAAATAAAACAGTCGTGTCATAACCCCCTTCAACCATCATTACTATACTGTAGTACGACAATCCTTCCCCAGCTATGTGTGGCTGACATTAATGACATATATAGGCTGATATAACTGACATATATAGACTGATATAACTGACATATATAGGCTGATCTGACTGACATATATAGGCTGACATAACTGACATATATAGACTGATATAACTGACATATATAGGCTGATCTGACTGACATATACAGGCTGATATAACTGACATATATAGACTGATATAACTGACAAATATAGGCTGATCTGACTGACATATATAGGCTGACATAACTGACATATATAGGCTGATATAACTGACATATATAGGCTGATCTGACTGACATATATAGGCTGACATAACTGACATATATAGGCTGATCTGACTGTCATATATAGGCTGACATAACTGACATATATAGGCTGATCTGACTGACATATATAGGCTGATCTGACTGACATATATAGGCTGACAACTGACATATATAGGCTGATCTGACTGACATATATAGGCTGACATAACTGACATATATAGGCTGATCTGACTGACATATATAGGCTGATCTGACTGACATATATAGGCTGACATAACTGACATATATAGGCTGATCTGACTGACATATATAGGCTGATCTGACTGACATATATAGGCTGATCTGACTGACATATACAGGCTGATCTGACTGACATATATAGGCTGATCTGACTGACATATATAGGCTGACATAACTGACATATATATTGGCTGATATAACTGACATATATAGGCTGATCTGACTGACATATATAGGCTGACATAACTGACATATATAGGCTGACGTAACTGAAATATATAGGAAAATATAACTGACATATATAGGCTGATATAACTGACATATATAGGCTGATATAACTGACATATATAGGCTGACATAACTGATATATATAGGCAAATATAACTGACATATATAAGCTGATCTGGCTGATATATATAGGCAAATATAACTGACATATATAGGCTGATCTGACTGACATATATAGGCTGATCTGACTGACATATATAGGCTGATATAACTGACATATATAGGCTGACATAACTGACATATATAGGCTGACAACTGACATATATACGCTGATCTGACTGACATATATTGGCTGACATAATTGACATATATAGGCTGACATAACTGACATATATAGGCTGATATAACTGACATATATAGGCTGATATAACTGACATATATAGGCTGATATAACTGACATATATAGGCTGATCTGACTGACATATATAGGCTGATCTGACTGACATATATAGGCTGATATAACTGACATATATAGGCTGATATAACTGACATTTATAGGCTGATCTGACTGACATATATAGGCTGATATAACTGACATATATAGGCTGATCTGACTGACATATATAGGCTGATATAACTGACATATATAGGCTGATCTGACTGACATATATAGGCTGATATAACTGACATATATAGGCTGATCTGACTGACATATATAGGCTGATCTGACTGACATATATAGGCTGATCTGACTGACATATATAGGCTGATATAACTGACATATATAGGCTGATCTGACTGACATATATAGGCTGACATAACTGACCTAAATCAGTTTGCGTATGCTGATATTAACTATGGGTAGTAGGAAGTTACAGCATCATTTTTAGTCACAATAAATGTGATGTCACCACACTACACACACACCCACCTCTACTCTACTCTCCTCCCTTCTTCTCTTCCTGTTCTCCTCCCTTCTTCTCTCCCTGTTCTCCTCCCTCCTTCTCTCCTAGTTCTCCTCCCTCCTCTCCTAGTTCTCCTCCCTCCTCTCCTAGTTCTCCTCCCTCCTCTCCTAGTTTACATTTAAGTCATTTAGCAGACGCTCTTATCCAGAGCGACTTACAAATTGGTGCGTTCACCTTAAGACATCCAGTGGAACAGCCACTTTACAATAGTGCATCTAAATCTTTAAGGGGGGTGAGAAGGATTACTTTATCCTATCCTAGGTATTCCTGAAAGAGGTGGGGTTTCAGGTGTCTCCGGAAGGTGGTGATTGACTCCGCTGTCCTGGCGTCGTGAGGGAGTTTGTTCCACCATTGGGGGGCCAGAGCAGCGAACAGTTTTGACTGGGCTGCGCGGGAACTGTACTTCTTCAGTGGTAGGGAGGCGAGCAGGCCAGAGGTGGATGAACGCAGTGCCCTTGTTTGGGTGTAGGGCCTGATCAGAGCCTGGAGGTACTGAGGTGCCGTTCCCCTCACAGCTCCGCAGGCAAGCACCATGGTCTTGTAGCGGATGCGAGCTTCAACTGGAAGCCAGTGGAGAGAGCGGAGGAGCGGGGTGACGTGAGAGAACTTGGGAAGGTTGAACACCAGACGGGCTGCGGCGTTCTGGATGAGTTGTAGGGGTTTAATGGCACAGGCAGGGAGCCCAGCCAACAGCGAGTTGCAGTAATCCAGACGGGAGATGACAAGTGCCTGGATTAGGACCTGCGCTGCTTCCTGTGTGAGGCAGGGTCGTACTCTGCGGATGTTGTAGAGCATGAACCTACAAGAACGGGCCACCGCCTTGATGTTAGTTGAGAACGACAGGGTGTTGTCCAGGATCACGCCAAGGTTCTTAGCGCTCTGGGAGGAGGACACAATGGAGTTGTCAACCGTGATGGCGAGATCATGGAACGGGCAGTCCTTCCCCGGGAGGAAGAGCAGCTCCGTCTTGCCGAGGTTCAGCTTGAGGTGGTGATCCGTCATCCACACTGATATGTCTGCCAGACATGCAGAGATGCGATTCGCCACCTGGTCATCAGAAGGGGGAAAGGAGAAGATTAATTGTGTGTCGTCTGCATAGCAATGATAGGAGAGACCATGTGAGGTTATGACAGAGCCAAGTGACTTGGTGTATAGCGAGAATAGGAGAGGGCCTAGAACAGAGCCCTGGGGGACGCCAGTGGTGAGAGCGCGTGGTTCTAGTTCTCCTCCCTCCTCTCCTAGTCCTCCTCCCTCCCTCTCCTAGTTCTCCTCCCTCCTCTCCTAGTTCTCCTCCCTCCTCTCCTAGTTCTCCTCCCTCCTCTCCTAGTTCCTAATTCCATAATGTGGTTCGGGATTATGTCCACCTCATTCCTGATAGAAAGATTCCCTTTGATGGTATAACAGCTGTGGGAAATTCAATTGTCTCTTGTAGCAGAAAGCCATACACAAAATATATATATATTTTTTTCAGCAAATCATTTATTTTCAGAAATTGAATTGGAACAAAATTACTTAACAGAACTACAGATTGATTTGATTACACACATTAACACCTGTCACAACAGTCCCAGGGAGATGGAACTACCTCTTAGATATCATAACAATTCATTAACACCGGTCACAGCAGTCCTAGAGAGATGGAACTACCTCTTAGATATCATAACAATTCATTAACACCTGTCACAGCAGTCCTAGAGAGATGGAACTACCTCTTAGATATCATAACAATTCATTAACACCTGTCACAACAGTCCTAGAGAGATGGAACTACCTCTTAGATATCATAACAATTCATTAACACCTGTCACAACAGTCCCAGGGAGATGGAACTACCTCTTAGATATCATAACCATTCATTAACATCTGTTTACAACAGTCCTAGAGAGATGGAACTACCTCTTAGATATCATAACAATTCATTAACACCTGTCACAGCAGTCCTAGAGAGATGGAACTACCTCTTAGATATCATAACAATTCATTAACACCTGTCACAACAGTCCTAGAGAGATGGAACTACCTCTTAGATATCATAACAATTCATTAACACCTGTCACAACAGTCCTAGAGAGATGGAACTACCTCTTAGATATCATAACAATTCATTAACATCTGCCACAACAGTCCTAGAGAGATGGAACTACCTCTTAGATATCATAACAATTCATTAACATCTGCCACAACAGTCCTAGAGAGATGGAACTACCTCTTAGATGAATTTAGCCAGAGACGAAAAACAAACAAACTGTCTGGAACTCCAGTAACATCTACTCCTTATGAGTCTCAAACTACTTCCGGTCTGGAACTCCAGTAACATCTACTCCTTATGAGTCTCAAACTACTTCCTGTCTGGAACTCCAGTAACATCTACTCCTTCGTAGTCTCAAACATCTTCTTTCTGTCTGATTTGTCTTCGATGTTCTTACGCCAGTCACCCACAGATTCTTTGTCCTGAGGTGGGAAGAGAAGCAGATCAAATATATTAGTCTACATTTTGTTGTGTTGGATCCATGTACGTTTGTTTCTATGTGCATTTGAGTAATACAACAATTAATCCCAAATTAAAAAAACAACGACTCAGAATCATCCACATTAGAGTGCTGAGGTGAAAAACAGTGTTTACACTATAGCAGTAGTTTTGAGGTGAAAAACAGTGTTTACACTATAGCAGTAGTTTTGAGGTGAAAAACAGTGTTTACACTATAGCAGTAGTTTTGAGGTGAAAAACAGTGTTTACACTATAGCAGTAGTTTTGAGGTGAAAACAGTGTTTACACTATAGCAGTAGTTTTGAGGTGAAAACAGTGTTTACACTATAGCAGTAGTTTTGAGGTGAAAAACAGTGTTTACACTATAGCAGTAGTTTTGAGGTGAAAAACAGTGTTTACACTATAGCAGTAGTTTTGAGGTGAAAAACAGTGTTTACACTATAGCAGTAGTTTTGAGGTGAAAAACAGTGTTTACACTATAGCAGTAGTTTTGAGGTGAAAAACAGTGTTTACACTAAAGCAGTAGTTTTGAGGTGAAAAACAGTGTTTACACTATAGCAGTAGTTTTGAGGTGAAAAACAGTGTTTACACTATAGCAGTAGTTTCACCACTTGTTAATGTATCAGATTACACTCACATTATTTGTAATATACCGTTTGGTGTCAGCAGTGGGATCCTCTTGAACTCTCATACAACGAACTCAACTGATATTAAGTTATAGTATTTGGAAGCAAATCTACCTCTTCCTTGACCTCCTTCTTGACTTGTTTCAGGTTGGCCCTCAGATCCATGGACACCTTGTGTTTGGAGCCCAGCAGAGCCTGGAGCATAGCATCAGCAGACATGCGGACTTTCTTCAGGACGGGCTTCTTGAACTTGCCCTTGAGGTCCTGTACTTTAATCTGCAGATCCTCAATCTGAACCGAGAGAGAGAGAGAGAGAGAGAGAGAGAGAGAGAGAGAGAGAGAGAGAGAGAGACTAAACAAACTACACGCACACCACATATCAGATATAACCCCACCTCTTTATCATTACAGTATATCAGATATAACCCCACCTCTTTATCAATACAGTATATCAGATATAACCCCACCTCTTTACCATTACAGTATATCAGATATAACCCCACCTCTTTATCATTACAGTATATCAGATATAACCCCACCTCTTTATCATTACAGTATATCAGATATAACCCCACCTCTTTACCATTACAGTATATCAGATATAACCCCACCTCTTTACCATTACAGTATATCAGATATAACCCCACCTCTTTATCATTACAGTATATCAGATATAACCCCACCTCTTTATCAGTACAGATCAGATATAACCCCACCTCTTTATCATTACAGTATATCAGATATAACCCCACCTCTTTATCATTACAGATCAGATATAACCCCACCTCTTTATCATTACAGTATATCAGATATAACCCCACCTCTTTATCATTACAGTATATCAGATATAACCCCACCTCTTTATCATTACAGATCAGATATAACCCCACCTCTTTATCATTACAGTATATCAGATATAACCCCACCTCTTTATCATTACAGTATATCAGATATAACCCCACCTCTTTACCATTACAGATCAGATATAACCCCACCTCTTTATCATTACAGTATATCAGATATAACCCCACCTCTTTATCATTACAGTATATCAGATATAACCCCACCTCTTTATCATTACAGATCAGATATAACCCCACCTCTTTATCATTACAGTATATCAGATATAACCCCACCTCTTTACCATTACAGATCAGATATAACCCCACCTCTTTATCATTACAGTATATCAGATATAACCCCACCTCTTTATCATTACAGTATATCAGATATAACCCCACCTCTTTACCATTACAGATCAGATATAACCCCACCTCTTTATCATTACAGATCAGATATAACCCCACCTCTTTATCATTACAGTATATCAGATATAACCCCACCTCTTTACCATTACAGTATATCAGATATAACCCCACCTCTTTATCATTACAGATCAGATATAACCCCACCTCTTTATCATTACAGTATATCAGATATAACCCCACCTCTTTATCATTACAGTATATCAGATATAACCCCACCTCTTTACCATTACAGATCAGATATAACCCCACCTCTTTATCATTACAGATCAGATATAACCCCACCTCTTTATCATTACAGTATATCAGATATAACCCCACCTCTTTACCATTACAGTATATCAGATATAACCCCACCTCTTTACCATTACAGTATATCAGATATAACCCCACCTCTTTACCATTACAGATCAGATATAACCCCACTTCTTTACCATTACAGTATATCAGATATAACCCCACCTCTTTATCATTACAGTATATCAGATATAACCCCACCTCTTTACCATTACAGTATATCAGATATAACCCCACCTCTTTATCATTACAGTATATCAGATATAACCCCACCTCTTTATCATTACAGTATATCAGATATAACCCCACCTCTTTATCATTACAGTATATCAGATATAACCCCACCTCTTTATCATTACAGTATATCAGATATAACCCCACCTCTTTACCATTACAGATCAGATATAACCCCACCTCTTTACCATTACAGATCAGATATAACCCCACCTCTTTATCATTACAGTATATCAGATATAACCCCACCTCTTTATCATTACAGTATATCAGATATAACCCCACCTCTTTATCATTACAGATCAGATATAACCCCACCTCTTTATCATTACAGTATATCAGATATAACCCCACCTCTTTACCATTACAGATCAGATATAACCCCACCTCTTTATCATTACAGTATATCAGATATAACCCCACCTCTTTATCATTACAGATCAGATATAACCCCACCTCTTTATCATTACAGTATATCAGATATAACCCCACCTCTTTATCATTACAGTATATCAGATATAACCCCACCTCTTTATCATTACAGATCAGATATAACCCCACCTCTTTATCATTACAGTTCAGATATAACCCCACCTCTTTATCATTACAGTATATCAGATATAACCCCACCTCTTTATCATTACAGATCAGATATAACCCCACCTCTTTACCATTACAGTATATCAGATATAACCCCACCTCTTTATCATTACAGATCAGATATAACCCCACCTCTTTATCATTACAGTATATCAGATATAACCCCACCTCTTTACCATTACAGTATATCAGATATAACCCCACCTCTTTACCATTACAGTATATCAGATATAACCCCACCTCTTTACCATGACAGATCAGATATAACCCCACTTCTTTACCATTACAGTATATCAGATATAACCCCACCTCTTTATCATTACAGTATATCAGATATAACCCCACCTCTTTATCAATACAGATCAGATATAACCCCACCTCTTTACCATTACAGATCAGATATAACCCCACCTCTTTATCATTACAGTATATCAGATATAACCCCACCTCTTTATCATTACAGATCAGATATAACCCCACCTCTTTATCATTACAGTATATCAGATATAACCCCACCTCTTTACCATTACAGTATATCAGATATAACCCCACCTCTTTACCATTACAGATCAGATATAACCCCACTTCTTTACCATTACAGTATATCAGATATAACCCCACCTCTTTATCATTACAGTATATCAGATATAACCCCACCTCTTTATCATTACAGATCAGATATAACCCCACCTCTTTATCATTACAGTATATCAGATATAACCCCACCTCTTTACCATTACAGTATATCAGATATAACCCCACCTCTTTACCATTACAGTATATCAGATATAACCCCACCTCTTTACCATTACAGTATATCAGATATAACCCCACTTCTTTACCATTACAGTATATCAGATATAACCCCACCTCTTTATCATTACAGTATATCAGATATAACCCCACCTCTTTACCATTACAGTATATCAGATATAACCCCACCTCTTTATCATTACAGTATATCAGATATAACCCCACCTCTTTATCATTACAGTATATCAGATATAACCCCACCTCTTTATCATTACAGTATATCAGATATAACCCCACCTCTTTATCATTACAGTATATCAGATATAACCCCACCTCTTTACCATTACAGATCAGATATAACCCCACCTCTTTATCATTACAGATCAGATATAACCCCACCTCTTTATCATTACAGTATATCAGATATAACCCCACCTCTTTATCATTACAGATCAGATATAACCCCACCTCTTTATCATTACAGATCAGATATAACCCCACCTCTTTATCATTACAGTATATCAGATATAACCCCACCTCTTTACCATTACAGATCAGATATAACCCCACCTCTTTATCATTACAGTATATCAGATATAACCCCACCTCTTTATCATTACAGTATATCAGATATAACCCCACCTCTTTATCATTACAGATCAGATATAACCCCACCTCTTTATCATTACAGTATATCAGATATAACCCCACCTCTTTATCATTACAGTATATCAGATATAACCCCACCTCTTTATCATTACAGATCAGATATAACCCCACCTCTTTATCATTACAGTATATCAGATATAACCCCACCTCTTTATCATTACAGTATATCAGATATAACCCCACCTCTTTATCATTACAGATCAGATATAACCCCACCTCTTTATCATTACAGTATATCAGATATAACCCACCTCTTTACCATTACAGATCAGATATAACCCCACCTCTTTATCATTACAGTATATCAGATATAACCCCACCTCTTTATCATTACAGTATATCAGATATAACCCCACCTCTTTATCATTACAGATCAGATATAACCCCACCTCTTTATCATTACAGTATATCAGATATAACCCCACCTCTTTATCATTACAGATCAGATATAACCCCACCTCTTTATCATTACAGTATATCAGATATAACCCCACCTCTTTATCATTACAGTATATCAGATATAACCCCACCTCTTTCTCATTACAGATCAGATATAACCCCACCTCTTTATCATTACAGTATATCAGATATAACCCCACCTCTTTATCATTACAGTATATCAGATATAACCCCACCTCTTTATCATTACAGTATATCAGATATAACCCCACCTCTTTATCATTACAGATCAGATATAACCCCACCTCTTTATCATTACAGTATATCAGATATAACCCCACCTCTTTACCATTACAGATCAGATATAACCCCACTTCTTTACCATTACAGTATATCAGATATAACCCCACCTCTTTACCATTACAGATCAGATATAACCCCACTTCTTTACCATTACAGTATATCAGATATAACCCCACCTCTTTATCATTACAGTATATCAGATATAACCCCACCTCTTTACCATTACAGATCAGATATAACCCCACCTCTTTATCATTACAGTATATCAGATATAACCCCACCTCTTTATCATTACAGTATATCAGATATAACCCCACCTCTTTATCATTACAGTATATCAGATATAACCCCACCTCTTTACCATTACAGTATATCAGATATAACCCCACCTCTTTACCATTACAGTATATCAGATATAACCCCACCTCTTTACCATTACAGATCAGATATAACCCCACTTCTTTACCATTACAGTATATCAGATATAACCCCACCTCTTTACCATTACAGATCAGATATAACCCCACTTCTTTACCATTACAGTATATCAGATATAACCCCACCTCTTTACCATTACAGATCAGATATAACCCCACTTCTTTACCATTACAGTATATCAGATATAACCCCACCTCTTTACCATTACAGATCAGATATAACCCCACCTCTTTATCATTACAGTATATCAGATATAACCCCACTTCTTTATCATTACAGTATATCAGATATAACCCCACCTCTTTATCATTACAGATCAGATATAACCCCACCTCTTTATCATTACAGTATATCAGATATAACCCCACCTCTTTATCATTACAGTATATCAGATATAACCCCACCTCTTTATCATTACAGTATATCAGATATAACCCCACCTCTTTATCATTACAGTATATCAGATATAACCCCACCTCTTTATCATTACAGTATATCAGATATAACCCCACCTCTTTATCATTACAGTATATCAGATATAACCCCACCTCTTTATCATTACAGTATATCAGATATAACCCCACCTCTTTATCATTACAGTATATCAGATATAACCCCACCTCTTTATCATTACAGTATATCAGATATAACCCCACCTCTTTATCATTACAGATCAGATATAACCCCACCTCTTTATCATTACAGATCAGATATAACCCCACCTCTTTATCATTACAGATCAGATATAACCCCACCTCTTTATCATTACAGTATATCAGATATAACCCCACCTCTTTATCATTACAGTATATCAGATATAACCCCACCTCTTTATCATTACAGATCAGATATAACCCCACCTCTTTATCATTACAGTATATCAGATATAACCCCACCTCTTTATCAATACAGTATATCAGATATAACCGCACCTCTTTATCATTACAGTATATCAGATATAACCCCACCTCTTTACCATTACAGATCAGATATAACCCCACTTCTTTACCATTACAGTATATCAGATATAACCCCACCTCTTTATCATTACAGATCAGATATAACCCCACCTCTTTATCATTACAGTATATCAGATATAACCCCACCTCTTTACCATTACAGATCAGATATAACCCCACTTCTTTACCATTACAGTATATCAGATATAACCCCACCTCTTTATCATTACAGTATATCAGATATAACCCCACCTCTTTACCATTACAGATCAGATATAACCCCACCTCTTTATCATTACAGTATATCAGATATAACCCCACCTCTTTATCATTACAGATCAGATATAACCCCACCTCTTTATCATTACAGTATATCAGATATAACCCCACCTCTTTACCATTACAGTATATCAGATATAACCCCACCTCTTTACCATTACAGTATATCAGATATAACCCCACCTCTTTACCATTACAGATCAGATATAACCCCACCTCTTTATCATTACAGTATATCAGATATAACCCCACCTCTTTACCATTACAGTATATCAGATATAACCCCACCTTTTACCATTACAGTATATCAGATATAACCCCACCTCTTTACCATTACAGTATATCAGATATAACCCACCTCTTTACCATTACAGATCAGATATAACCCCACTTTTTACCATTACAGTATATCAGATATAACCCCACCTCTTTATCATTACAGTATATCAGATATAACCCCACCTCTTTTACCATTACAGTATATCAGATATAACCCTACCTCTTTATCATTACAGTATATCAGATATAACCCACCTTTATCATTACAGTATATCAGATATAACCGCACCTCTTTACCATTACAGATCAGATATAACCCCACCTCTTTATCATTACAGATCAGATATAACCCCACCTCTTTATCATTACAGATCAGATATAACCCCACCTCTTTATCATTACAGTATATCAGATATAACCCCACCTCTTTATCATTACAGATCAGATATAACCCACCTCTTTATCATTACAGTATATCAGATATAACCCCACCTCTTTATCATTACAGTATATCAGATATAACCCACCTCTTTATCATTACAGTATATCAGATATAACCCCACCTCTTTATCATTACAGTATATCAGATATAACCCCACCTCTTTATCATTACAGTATATCAGATATAACCCCACCTCTTTATCATTACAGTATATCAGATATAACCCCACCTCTTTATCATTACAGTATATCAGATATAACCCCACCTCTTTATCATTACAGTATATCAGATATAACCCACCTCTTTATCATTACAGTATATCAGATATAACCCTACCTCTTTATCATTACAGTATATCAGATATAACCCACCTCTTTATCATTACAGTATATCAGATATAACCCCACCTCTTTATCATTACAGTATATCAGATATAACCCACCCTTTATCATTACAGATCAGATATAACCCCACCTCTTTATCATTACAGTATATCAGATATAACCCCACCTCTTTATCATTACAGATCAGATATAACCCCACCTTTTATCATTACAGTATATCAGATATAACCCCACCTCTTTATCATTACAGTATATCAGATATAACCCCACCTCTTTACCATTACAGTATATCAGATATAACCCCACCTCTTTATCATTACAGATCAGATATAACCCCACCTCTTTATCATTACAGTATATCAGATATAACCCCACCTCTTTATCATTACAGTATATCAGATATAACCCCACCTCTTCATCATTACAGTATATCAGATATAACCCCACCTCTTTATCATTACAGATCAGATATAACCCCACCTCTTTATCATTACAGTATATCAGATATAACCCCACCTCTTTATCATTACAGTATATCAGATATAACCCCACCTCTTTATCATTACAGTATATCAGATATAACCCCACCTCTTTATCATTACTGTATATCAGATATAACCCCACCTCTTTACCATTACAGATCAGATATAACCCCACCTCTTTATCATTACAGATCAGATATAACCCCACCTCTTTATCATTACAGATCAGATATAACCCCACCTCTTTATCAATACAGATCAGATATAACCCCACCTCTTTATCATTACATATCAGATATAACCCCACCTCTTTATCAATACAGTATATCAGATATAACCCCACCTCTTCATCATTACAGTATATCAGATATAACCCCACCTCTTTACCATTACAGATCAGATATAACCCCACCTCTTTATCATTACAGATCAGATATAACCCCACCTCTTTATCAATACAGATCAGATATAACCCCACCTCTTTACCATTACAGATCAGATATAACCCCACCTCTTTATCATTACAGATCAGATATAACCCCACCTCTTTATCATTACAGATCAGATATAACCCCACCTCTTTATCATTACAGATCAGATATAACCCCACCTCTTTATCATTACAGATCAGATATAACCCCACCTCTTTATCATTACAGATCAGATATAACCCCACCTCTTTATCATTACAATATATCAGATATAACCCCACCTCTTTATCATTACAGATCAGATATAACCCCACCTCTTTATCATTACAGTATATCAGATATAACCCCACCTCTTTATCATTACAGATCAGATATAACCCCACCTCTTTATCATTACAGATCAGATATAACCCCACCTCTTTATCATTACAGTATATCAGATATAACCCCACCTCTTTATCATTACAGTATATCAGATATAACCCCACCTCTTTATCATTACAGTATATCAGATATAACCCCACCTCTTTATCATTACATATCAGATATAACCCCACCTCTTTATCATTACATATCAGATATAACCCCACCTCTTTATCATTACAGATCAGATATAACCCCACCTCTTTATCATTACATATCAGATATAACCCCACCTCTTTATCAATACAGTATATCAGATATAACCCCACCTCTTCATCATTACAGTATATCAGATATAACCCCACCTCTTTACCATTACAGATCAGATATAACCCCACCTCTTTATCATTACAGATCAGATATAACCCCACCTCTTTATCATTACAGATCAGATATCACCCCACCTCTTTATCATTACAGATCAGATATAACCCCACCTCTTTACCATTACAGATCAGATATAACCCCACCTCTTTATCATTACAGTATATCAGATATAACCCCACCTCTTTATCAATACAGATCAGATATAACCCCACCTCTTTACCATTACAGATCAGATATAACCCCACCTCTTTATCATTACAGATCAGATATAACCCCACCTCTTTATCATTACAGTATATCAGATATAACCCCACCTCTTTATCATTACAGATCAGATATAACCCCACCTCTTTATCAATACAGATCAGATATAACCCCACCTCTTTATCATTACAGATCAGATATAACCCCACCTCTTTATCATTACAGATCAGATATAACCCCACCTCTTTATCAATACAGATCAGATATAACCCCACCTCTTTACCATTACAGATCAGATATAACCCCACCTCTTTATCATTACAGATCAGATATAACCCCACCTCTTTATCATTACAGATCAGATATAATCCCACCTCTTTATCAATACAGATCAGATATAACCCCACCTCTTTACCATTACAGATCAGATATAACCCCACCTCTTTATCATTACAGTATATCAGATATAACCCCACCTCTTTATCATTACAGATCAGATATAACCCCACCTCTTTATCATTACAGATCAGATATAACCCCACCTCTTTATCATTACAGTATATCAGATATAACCCCACCTCTTTACAATTACAGATCAGATATAACCCCACCTCTTTATCATTACAGTATATCAGATATAACCCCACCTCTTTATCATTACAGTATATCAGATATAACCCCACCTCTTTATCATTACAGTATATCAGATATAACCCCACCTCTTTATCATTACAGTATATCAGATATAACCCCACCTCTTTATCATTACAGTATATCAGATATAACCCCACCTCTTTATCATTACAGTATATCAGATATAACCCCACCTCTTTATCATTACAGATCAGATATAACCCCACCTCTTTATCATTACAGATCAGATATAACCCCACCTCTTTATCATTACAGATCAGATATAACCCCACCTCTTTATCATTACAGTATATCAGATATAACCCCACCTCTTTATCAATACAGATCAGATATAACCCCACCTCTTTATCATTACAGATCAGATATAACCCCACCTCTTTATCATTACAGATCAGATATAACCCCACCTCTTTATCATTACAGATCAGATATAACCCCACCTCTTTATCAATACAGATCAGATATAACCCCAGATCAGATATAACCCCACCTCTTTATCATTACAGATCAGATATAACCCCACCTCTTTATCATTACAGATCAGATATAACCCCACCTCTTTATCATTACAGATCAGATATAACCCCACCTCTTTATCATTACAGATCAGATATAACCCCACCTCTTTATCATTACAGATCTGATATAACCCCACCTCTTTACCATTACAGATCAGATATAACCCCACCTCTTTATCATTACAGATCAGATATAACCCCACCTCTTTATCATTACAGATCTGATATAACCCCACCTCTTTACCATTACAGGTCAGATATAACCCCACCTCTTTATCATTACAGATCAGATATAACCCCACCTCTTTATCATTACAGATCTGATATAACCCCACCTCTTTACCATTACAGATTAGATATAACCCCACCTCTTTATCAATACAGATCAGATATCACCCCACCTCTTTATCATTACAGTATATCAGATATAACCCCACCTCTTTATCATTACAGATCAGATATAACCCCACCTCTTTATCATTACAGATCAGATATAACCCCACCTCTTTATCATTACAGTATATCAGATATAACCCCACCTCTTTATCATTACAGTATATCAGATATAACCCCACCTCTTTATCATTACAGTATATCAGATATAACCCCACCTCTTTATCATTACAGTATATCAGATATAACCCCACCTCTTTATCATTACAGTATATCAGATATAACCCCACCTCTTTATCATTACAGATCAGATATAACCCCACCTCTTTATCATTACAGTATATCAGATATAACCCCACCTCTTTATCATTACAGATCAGATATAACCCCACCTCTTTATCATTACAGATCAGATATAACCCCACCTCTTTATCAATACAGATCAGATATAACCCCACCTCTTTATCATTACAGATCAGATATAACCCCACCTCTTTACCATTACAGATCAGATATAACCCCACCTCTTTATCATTACAGTATATCAGATATAACCCCACCTCTTTACCATTACAGTATATCAGATATAACCCCACCTCTTTACCATTACAGTATATCAGATATAACCCCACCTCTTTACCATTACAGATCAGATATAACCCCACCTCTTTATCATTACAGATCAGATATAACCCCACCTCTTTATCATTACAGATCAGATATAACCCCACCTCTTTATCATTACAGATCAGATATAACCCCACCTCTTTAGCATTACAGTATATCAGATATAACCCCACCTCTTTATCATTACAGATCAGATATAACCCCACCTCTTTATCATTACAGATCAGATATAACCCCACCTCTTTATCATTACAGATCAGATATAACCCCACCTCTTTATCATTACAGATCAGATATAACCCCACCTCTTTATCATTACAGATCAGATATAACCCCACCTCTTTATCATTACAGATCAGATATAACCCCACCTCTTTAGCATTACAGTATATCAGATATAACCCCACCTCTTTATCATTACAGATCAGATATAACCCCACCTCTTTAGAATTACAGTATATCAGATATAACCCCACCTCTTTATCAATACAGATCAGATATAACCCCACCTCTTTATCATTACAGATCAGATATAACCCCACCTCTTTATCATTACAGATCAGATATAACCCCACCTCTTTATCATTACAGATCAGATATAACCCCACCTCTTTATCATTACAGATCAGATATAACCCCACCTCTTTATCATTACAGATCAGATATAACCCCACCTCTTTATCATTACAGATCAGATATAACCCCACCTCTTTATCATTACAGATCAGATATAACCCCACCTCTTTATCATTACAGATCAGATATAACCCCACCTCTTTATCATTACAGATCAGATATAACCCCACCTCTTTAGCATTACAGTATATCAGATATAACCCCACCTCTTTATCATTACAGATCAGATATAACCCCACCTCTTTAGAATTACAGTATATCAGATATAACCCCACCTCTTTATCAATACAGATCAGATATAACCCCACCTCTTTATCATTACAGATCAGATATAACCCCACCTCTTTATCATTACAGATCAGATATAACCCCACCTCTTTATCATTACAGTATATCAGATATAACCCCACCTCTTTATCATTACAGTATATCAGATATAACCCCACCTCTTTACCATTACAGTATATCAGATATAACCCCACCTCTTTATCATTACAGATCAGATATAACCCCACATCTTTATCATTACAGTATATCAGATATAACCCCACCTCTTTATCATTACAGATCAGATATAACCCTACCTCTTTATCATTACAGATCAGATATAACCCCACCTCTTTATCATTACAATATATCAGATATAACCCCACCTCTTTATCATTACAGATCAGATATAACCCCACCTCTTTATCATTACAGTATATCAGATATAACCCCACCTCTTTATCATTACAGATCAGATATAACCCCACCTCTTTATCATTACAGATCAGATATAACCCCACCTCTTTATCATTACAGTATATCAGATATAACCCCACCTCTTTACCATTACAGATCAGATATAACCACACCTCTTTATCATTACAGATCAGATATAACCCCACCTCTTTATCATTACAGATCAGATATAACCCCACCTCTTTATCATTACAGATCAGATATAACCCCACCTCTTTATCATTACAGATCAGATATAACCCCACCTCTTTAGAATTACAGTATATCAGATATAACCCCACCTCTTTATCATTACAGATCAGATATAACCCCACCTCTTTATCATTACAGATCAGATATAACCCCACCTCTTTATCATTACAGATCAGATATAACCCCACCTCTTTATCAATACAGATCAGATATAACCCCACCTCTTTATCATTACAGATCAGATATAACCCCACCTCTTTATCAATACAGATCAGATATAACCCCACCTCTTTATCAATACAGTATATCAGATATAACCCCACCTCTTTATCATTACAGATCAGATATAACCCCACCTCTTTATCATTACAGTATATCAGATATAACCCCACCTCTTTATCATTACAGATCAGATATAACCCCACCTCATTATCATTACAGTATATCAGATATAACCCCACCTCTTTATCATTACAGTATATCAGATATAACCCCACCTCTTTACCATTACAGTATATCAGATATAACCCCACCTCTTTATCATTACAGATCAGATATAACCCCACCTCTTTATCATTACAGTATATCAGATATAACCCCACCTCTTTATCATTACAGTATATCAGATATAACCCCACCTCTTCATCATTACAGTATATCAGATATAACCCCACCTCTTTATCATTACAGATCAGATATAACCCCACCTCTTTATCATTACAGTATATCAGATATAACCCCACCTCTTTATCATTACAGTATATCAGATATAACCCCACCTCTTTATCATTACAGTATATCAGATATAACCCCACCTCTTTATCATTACTGTATATCAGATATAACCCCACCTCTTTACCATTACAGATCAGATATAACCCCACCTCTTTACCATTACAGATCAGATATAACCCCACCTCTTTATCATTACAGATCAGATATAACCCCACCTCTTTATCATTACAGATCAGATATAACCCCACCTCTTTATCAATACAGATCAGATATAACCCCACCTCTTTATCATTACATATCAGATATAACCCCACCTCTTTATCAATACAGTATATCAGATATAACCCCACCTCTTCATCATTACAGTATATCAGATATAACCCCACCTCTTTACCATTACAGATCAGATATAACCCCACCTCTTTATCATTACAGATCAGATATAACCCCACCTCTTTATCAATACAGATCAGATATAACCCCACCTCTTTACCATTACAGTATATCAGATATAACCCCACCTCTTTATCATTACAGATCAGATATAACCCCACCTCTTTATCAATACAGATCAGATATAACCCCACCTCTTTACCATTACAGATCAGATATAACCCCACCTCTTTATCATTACAGATCAGATATAACCCCACCTCTTTATCATTACAGATCAGATATAACCCCACCTCTTTATCATTACAGATCAGATATAACCCCACCTCTTTATCATTACAGTATATCAGATATAACCCCACCTCTTTATCAATACAGATCAGATATAACCCCACCTCTTTATCATTACGGATCAGATATAACCCCACCTCTTTATCATTACAGATCAGATATAACCCCACATCTTTATCATTACAGTATATCAGATATAACCCCACCTCTTTATCATTACAGATCAGATATAACCCCACCTCTTTATCATTACAGATCAGATATAACCCCACCTCTTTATCATTACAATATATCAGATATAACCCCACCTCTTTATCATTACAGATCAGATATAACCCCACCTCTTTATCATTACAGTATATCAGATATAACCCCACCTCTTTATCATTACAGATCAGATATAACCCCACCTCTTTATCATTACAGATCAGATATAACCCCACCTCTTTATCATTACAGTATATCAGATATAACCCCACCTCTTTATCATTACAGTATATCAGATATAACCCCACCTCTTTATCATTACAGATTAGATATAACCCCACCTCTTTACCATTACAGATCAGATATAACCCCACCTCTTTATCATTACAGTATATCAGATATAACCCCACCTCTTTATCATTACATATCAGATATAACCCCACCTCTTTATCATTACATATCAGATATAACCCCACCTCTTTATCATTACAGATCAGATATAACCCCACCTCTTTATCATTACATATCAGATATAACCCCACCTCTTTATCAATACAGTATATCAGATATAACCCCACCTCTTCATCATTACAGTATATCAGATATAACCCCACCTCTTTACCATTACAGATCAGATATAACCCCACCTCTTTATCATTACAGATCAGATATAACCCCACCTCTTTATCATTACAGTATATCAGATATAACCCCACCTCTTTATCAATACAGATCAGATATAACCCCACCTCTTTACCATTACAGATCAGATATAACCCCACCTCTTTACCATTACAGATCAGATATAACCCCACCTCTTTACCATTACAGATCAGATATAACCCCACCTCTTTATCATTACAGATCAGATATAACCCCACCTCTTTATCATTACAGATCAGATATAACCCCACCTCTTTATCAATACAGATCAGATATAACCCCACCTCTTTATCATTACAGATCATATATAACCCCACCTCTTTATCATTACAGATCAGATATAACCCCACCTCTTTATCATTACAGATCAGATATAACCCCACCTCTTTATCATTACAGTATATCAGATATAACCCCACCTCTTTATCATTACAGATCAGATATAACCCCACCTCTTTATCATTACAGATCAGATATAACCCCACCTCTTTATCAATACAGATCAGATATAACCCCACCTCTTTATCATTACAGATCAGATATAACCCCACCTCTTTATCATTACAGATCAGATATAATCCCACCTCTTTATCAATACAGATCAGATATAACCCCACCTCTTTACCATTACAGATCAGATATAACCCCACCTCTTTATCATTACAGTATATCAGATATAACCCCACCTCTTTATCATTACAGATCAGATATAACCCCACCTCTTTATCATTACAGATCAGATATAACCCCACCTCTTTATCATTACAGTATATCAGATATAACCCCACCTCTTTACAATTACAGATCAGATATAACCCCACCTCTTTATCATTACAGTATATCAGATATAACCCCACCTCTTTATCATTACAGTATATCAGATATAACCCCACCTCTTTCTCATTACAGTATATCAGATATAACCCCACCTCTTTATCATTACAGATCAGATATAACCCCACCTCTTTATCATTACAGATCAGATATAACCCCACCTCTTTATCATTACAGATCAGATATAACCCCACCTCTTTACCATTACAGATCAGATATAACCCCACCTCTTTATCATTACAGATCAGATATAACCCCACCTCTTTATCATTACAGATCTGATATAACCCCACCTCTTTACCATTACAGGTCAGATATAACCCCACCTCTTTATCATTACAGATCAGATATAACCCCACCTCTTTATCATTACAGATCTGATATAACCCCACCTCTTTACCATTACAGATTAGATATAACCCCACCTCTTTATCAATACAGATCAGATATAACCCCACCTCTTTATCATTACAGATCAGATATAACCCCACCTCTTTACCATTACAGATCAGATATAACCCCACCTCTTCATCATTACAGATCAGATATAACCCCACCTCTTTATCATTACAGTATATCAGATATAACCCCACCTCTTTATCATTACAGTATATCAGATATAACCCCACCTCTTTATCATTACAGATCAGATATAACCCCACCTCTTTATCATTACAGATCAGATATAACCCCACCTCTTTATCATTACAGTATATCAGATATAACCCCACCTCTTTACCATTACAGATCAGATATAACCCCACCTCTTTATCATTACAGATCAGATATAACCCCACCTCTTTATCATTACAGATCAGATATAACCCCACCTCTTTATCATTACAGATCAGATATAACCCCACCTCTTTACCATTACAGATCAGATATAACCCCACCTCTTTATCATTACAGATCAGATATAACCCCACCTCTTTACCATTACAGATCAGATATAACCCCACCTCTTTATCATTACAGTATATCAGATATAACCCCACCTCTTTACCATTACAGTATATCAGATATAACCCCACCTCTTTACCATTACAGTATATCAGATATTACCCCACCTCTTTATCATTACAGTATATCAGATATAACCCCACCTCTTTACCATTACAGATCAGATATAACCCCACCTCTTTATCAATACAGATCAGATATAACCCCACCTCTTTATCATTACAGATCAGATATAACCCCACCTCTTTACCATTACAGTATATCAGATATAACCCCACCTCTTTATCATTACAGATCAGATATAACCCCACCTCTTTATCATTACATATCAGATATAACCCCACCTCTTTATCATTACAGATCAGATATAACCCCACCTCTTTATCATTACATATCAGATATAACCCCACCTCTTTATCATTACAGATCAGATATAACCACACCTCTTTATCATTACAGATCAGATATAACCCCACCTCTTTATCATTACAGATCAGATATAACCCCACCTCTTTATCATTACAGATCAGATATAACCCCACCTCTTTATCATTACAGATCAGATATAACCCCACCTCTTTATCATTACAGATCAGATATAACCCCACCTCTTTATCATTACAGATCAGATATAACCCCACCTCTTTAGCATTACAGTATATCAGATATAACCCCACCTCTTTACCATTACAGATCAGATATAACCACACCTCTTTATCATTACAGATCAGATATAACCCCACCTCTTTATCATTACAGATCAGATATAACCCCACCTCTTTATCATTACAGATCAGATATAACCCCACCTCTTTATCATTACAGATCAGATATAACCCCACCTCTTTAGAATTACAGTATATCAGATATAACCCCACCTCTTTATCATTACAGATCAGATATAACCCCACCTCTTTAGAATTACAGTATATCAGATATAACCCCACCTCTTTACCATTACAGATCAGATATAACCCCACCTCTTTATCATTACAGATCAGATATAACCCCACCTCTTTATCATTACAGATCAGATATAACCCCACCTCTTTATCAATACAGATCAGATATAACCCCACCTCTTTATCATTACAGATCAGATATAACCCCACCTCTTTATCATTACAGATCAGATATAACCCCACCTCTTTATCAATACAGTATATCAGATATAACCCCACCTCTTTATCATTACAGATCAGATATAACCCCACCTCTTTATCATTACAGTATATCAGATATAACCCCACCTCTTTATCATTACAGATCAGATATAACCCCACCTCATTATCATTACAGTATATCAGATATAACCCCACCTCTTTATCATTACAGTATATCAGATATAACCCCACCTCTTTACCATTACAGTATATCAGATATAACCCCACCTCTTTATCATTACAGATCAGATATAACCCCACCTCTTTATCATTACAGTATATCAGATATAACCCCACCTCTTTATCATTACAGTATATCAGATATAACCCCACCTCTTCATCATTACAGTATATCAGATATAACCCCACCTCTTTATCATTACAGATCAGATATAACCCCACCTCTTTATCATTACAGTATATCAGATATAACCCCACCTCTTTATCATTACAGTATATCAGATATAACCCCACCTCTTTATCATTACAGTATATCAGATATAACCCCACCTCTTTATCATTACTGTATATCAGATATAACCCCACCTCTTTACCATTACAGATCAGATATAACCCCACCTCTTTACCATTACAGATCAGATATAACCCCACCTCTTTATCATTACAGATCAGATATAACCCCACCTCTTTATCATTACAGATCAGATATAACCCCACCTCTTTATCAATACAGATCAGATATAACCCCACCTCTTTATCAATACAGTATATCAGATATAACCCCACCTCTTTATCAATACAGTATATCAGATATAACCCCACCTCTTCATCATTACAGTATATCAGATATAACCCCACCTCTTTACCATTACAGATCAGATATAACCCCACCTCTTTATCATTACAGATCAGATATAACCCCACCTCTTTATCAATACAGATCAGATATAACCCCACCTCTTTACCATTACAGTATATCAGATATAACCCCACCTCTTTATCATTACAGATCAGATATAACCCCACCTCTTTATCAATACAGATCAGATATAACCCCACCTCTTTACCATTACAGATCAGATATAACCCCACCTCTTTATCATTACAGATCAGATATAACCCCACCTCTTTATCATTACAGATCAGATATAACCCCACCTCTTTATCATTACAGTATATCAGATATAACCCCACCTCTTTATCAATACAGATCAGATATAACCCCACCTCTTTATCAATACAGATCAGATATAACCCCACCTCTTTATCATTACGGATCAGATATAACCCCACCTCTTTATCATTACAGATCAGATATAACCCCACATCTTTATCATTACAGTATATCAGATATAACCCCACCTCTTTATCATTACAGATCAGATATAACCCCACCTCTTTATCATTACAGATCAGATATAACCCCACCTCTTTATCATTACAATATATCAGATATAACCCCACCTCTTTATCATTACAGATCAGATATAACCCCACCTCTTTATCATTACAGTATATCAGATATAACCCCACCTCTTTATCATTACAGATCAGATATAACCCCACCTCTTTATCATTACAGATCAGATATAACCCCACCTCTTTATCATTACAGTATATCAGATATAACCCCACCTCTTTATCATTACAGTATATCAGATATAACCCCACCTCTTTATCATTACAGATTAGATATAACCCCACCTCTTTACCATTACAGATCAGATATAACCCCACCTCTTTATCATTACAGTATATCAGATATAACCCCACCTCTTTATCATTACATATCAGATATAACCCCACCTCTTTATCATTACAGATCAGATATAACCCCACCTCTTTATCATTACAGATCAGATATAACCCCACCTCTTTATCATTACAGTATATCAGATATAACCCCACCTCTTTATCATTACAGTATATCAGATATAACCCACCTCTTTATCATTACAGATTAGATATAACCCCACCTCTTTACCATTACAGATCAGATATAACCCCACCTCTTTATCATTACAGTATATCAGATATAACCCCACCTCTTTATCATTACAGATCAGATATAACCCCACCTCTTTATCAATACAGATCAGATATAACCCCACCTCTTTATCATTACAGTATATCAGATATAACCCCACCTCTTTATCAATACAGATCAGATATAACCCCACCTCTTTACCATTACAGATCAGATATAACCCCACCTCTTTACCATTACAGATCAGATATAACCCCACCTCTTTACCATTACAGATCAGATATAACCCCACCTCTTTATCATTACAGATCAGATATAACCCCACCTCTTTATCATTACAGATCAGATATAACCCCACCTCTTTATCAATACAGATCAGATATAACCCCACCTCTTTATCATTACAGATCAGATATAACCCCACCTCTTTATCATTACAGATCAGATATAACCCCACCTCTTTATCATTACAGATCATATATAACCCCACCTCTTTATCATTACAGATCAGATATAACCCCACCTCTTTATCATTACAGTATATCAGATATAACCCCACCTCTTTATCATTACAGATCAGATATAACCCCACCTCTTTATCATTACAGATCAGATATAACCCCACCTCTTTATCAATACAGATCAGATATAACCCCACCTCTTTATCATTACAGATCAGATATAACCCCACCTCTTTATCATTACAGATCAGATATAATCCCACCTCTTTATCAATACAGATCAGATATAACCCCACCTCTTTACCATTACAGATCAGATATAACCCCACCTCTTTATCATTACAGTATATCAGATATAACCCCACCTCTTTATCATTACAGATCAGATATAACCCCACCTCTTTATCATTACAGATCAGATATAACCCCACCTCTTTATCATTACAGTATATCAGATATAACCCCACCTCTTTACAATTACAGATCAGATATAACCCCACCTCTTTATCATTACAGTATATCAGATATAACCCCACCTCTTTATCATTACAGTATATCAGATATAACCCCACCTCTTTCTCATTACAGTATATCAGATATAACCCCACCTCTTTATCATTACAGATCAGATATAACCCCACCTCTTTATCATTACAGATCAGATATAACCCCACCTCTTTATCAATACAGATCAGATATAACCCCACCTCTTTATCATTACAGATCAGATATAACCCCACCTCTTTATCATTACAGATCAGATATAACCCCACCTCTTTATCAATACAGATCAGATATAACCCCACCTCTTTATCATTACAGATCAGATATAACCCCACCTCTTTATCATTACAGATCAGATATAACCCCACCTCTTTATCATTACAGATCAGATATAACCTCACCTCTTTATCATTACAGATCAGATATAACCCCACCTCTTTATCATTACAGATCTGATATAACCCCACCTCTTTACCATTACAGATCAGATATAACCCCACCTCTTTATCATTACAGATCAGATATAACCCCACCTCTTTATCATTACAGATCTGATATAACCCCACCTCTTTACCATTACAGGTCAGATATAACCCCACCTCTTTATCATTACAGATCAGATATAACCCCACCTCTTTATCATTACAGATCTGATATAACCCCACCTCTTTACCATTACAGATTAGATATAACCCCACCTCTTTATCAATACAGATCAGATATAACCCCACCTCTTTATCATTACAGATCAGATATAACCCCACCTCTTTACCATTACAGATCAGATATAACCCCACCTCTTCATCATTACAGATCAGATATAACCCCACCTCTTTATCATATCAGATATAACCCCACCTCTTTATCATTACAGTATATCAGATATAACCCCACCTCTTTATCATTACAGATCAGATATAACCCCACCTCTTTATCATTACAGATCAGATATAACCCCACCTCTTTATCATTACAGTATATCAGATATAACCCCACCTCTTTACCATTACAGATCAGATATAACCCCACCTCTTTATCATTACAGATCAGATATAACCCCACCTCTTTACCATTACAGATCAGATATAACCCCACCTCTTTACCATTACAGATCAGATATAACCCCACCTCTTTATCATTACAGTATATCAGATATAACCCCACCTCTTTACCATTACAGTATATCAGATATAACCCCACCTCTTTACCATTACAGTATATCAGATATTACCCCACCTCTTTATCATTACAGTATATCAGATATAACCCCACCTCTTTACCATTACAGATCAGATATAACCCCACCTCTTTATCAATACAGATCAGATATAACCCCACCTCTTTATCATTACAGATCAGATATAACCCCACCTCTTTACCATTACAGTATATCAGATATAACCCCACCTCTTTATCATTACAGATCAGATATAACCCCACCTCTTTATCATTACATATCAGATATAACCCCACCTCTTTATCATTACAGATCAGATATAACCCCACCTCTTTATCATTACAGATCAGATATAACCCCACCTCTTTATCATTACAGATCAGATATAACCCCACCTCTTTACCATTACAGATCAGATATAACCCCACCTCTTCATCATTACAGATCAGATATAACCCCACCTCTTTATCATTACAGTATATCAGATATAACCCCACCTCTTTATCATTACAGTATATCAGATATAACCCCACCTCTTTACCATTACAGATCAGATATAACCACACCTCTTTATCATTACAGATCAGATATAACCCCACCTCTTTATCATTACAGATCAGATATAACCCCACCTCTTTATCATTACAGATCAGATATAACCCCACCTCTTTATCATTACAGATCAGATATAACCCCACCTCTTTATCATTACAGATCAGATATAACCCCACCTCTTTATCATTACAGATCAGATATAACCCCACCTCTTTAGCATTACAGTATATCAGATATAACCCCACCTCTTTATCATTACAGATCAGATATAACCCCACCTCTTTAGAATTACAGTATATCAGATATAACCCCACCTCTTTATCAATACAGATCAGATATAACCCCACCTCTTTATCATTACAGTATATCAGATATAACCCCACCTCTTTATCATTACAGATCAGATATAACCCCACCTCTTTACCATTACAGATCAGATATAACCCCACCTCTTTATCATTACAGTATATCAGATATAACCCCACCTCTTTATCATTACAGATCAGATATAACCCCACCTCTTTATCAATACAGATCAGATATAACCCCACCTCTTTACCATTACAGATCAGATATAACCCCACCTCTTTATCATTACAGATCAGATATAACCCCACCTCTTTATCATTACAGATCAGATATAACCCCACCTCTTTATCAATACAGATCAGATATAACCCCACCTCTTTATCATTACAGATCAGATATAACCCCACCTCTTTATCATTACAGATCAGATATAACCCCACCTCTTTATCAATACAGTATATCAGATATAACCCCACCTCTTTATCATTACAGATCAGATATAACCCCACCTCTTTATCATTACAGTATATCAGATATAACCCCACCTCTTTATCATTACAGATCAGATATAACCCCACCTCTTTATCATTACAGTATATCAGATATAACCCCACCTCTTTATCATTACAGTATATCAGATATAACCCCACCTCTTTACCATTACAGTATATCAGATATAACCCCACCTCTTTATCATTACAGTATATCAGATATAACCCCACCTCTTTATCATTACAGTATATCAGATATAACCCCACCTCTTTATCATTACAGTATATCAGATATAACCCCACCTCTTTACCATTACAGATCAGATATAACCACACCTCTTTATCATTACAGATCAGATATAACCCCACCTCTTTATCATTACAGATCAGATATAACCCCACCTCTTTATCATTACAGATCAGATATAACCCCACCTCTTTATCATTACAGATCAGATATAACCCCACCTCTTTATCATTACAGATCAGATATAACCCCACCTCTTTAGCATTACAGTATATCAGATATAACCCCACCTCTTTATCATTACAGATCAGATATAACCCCACCTCTTTAGAATTACAGTATATCAGATATAACCCCACCTCTTTATCAATACAGATCAGATATAACCCCACCTCTTTATCATTACAGTATATCAGATATAACCCCACCTCTTTATCATTACAGATCAGATATAACCCCACCTCTTTACCATTACAGATCAGATATAACCCCACCTCTTTATCATTACAGTATATCAGATATAACCCCACCTCTTTATCATTACAGATCAGATATAACCCCACCTCTTTATCAATACAGATCAGATATAACCCCACCTCTTTACCATTACAGATCAGATATAACCCCACCTCTTTATCATTACAGATCAGATATAACCCACCTCTTTATCATTACAGATCAGATATAACCCCACCTCTTTATCAATACAGATCAGATATAACCCCACCTCTTTATCATTACAGATCAGATATAACCCCACCTCTTTATCATTACAGATCAGATATAACCCCACCTCTTTATCAATACAGTATATCAGATATAACCCCACCTCTTTATCATTACAGATCAGATATAACCCCACCTCTTTATCATTACAGTATATCAGATATAACCCCACCTCTTTATCATTACAGTATATCAGATATAACCCCACCTCTTTATCATTACAGTATATCAGATATAACCCCACCTCTTTATCATTACAGTATATCAGATATAACCCCACCTCTTTACCATTACAGTATATCAGATATAACCCCACCTCTTTATCATTACAGATCAGATATAACCCCACCTCTTTATCATTACAGTATATCAGATATAACCCCACCTCTTTATCATTACAGTATATCAGATATAACCCCACCTCTTTATCATTACAGTATATCAGATATAACCCCACCTCTTCATCATTACAGTATATCAGATATAACCCCACCTCTTTATCATTACAGATCAGATATAACCCCACCTCTTTATCATTACAGTATATCAGATATAACCCCACCTCTTTATCATTACAGTATATCAGATATAACCCCACCTCTTTATCATTACAGTATATCAGATATAACCCCACCTCTTTATCATTACTGTATATCAGATATAACCCCACCTCTTTACCATTACAGATCAGATATAACCCCACCTCTTTACCATTACAGATCAGATATAACCCCACCTCTTTATCATTACAGATCAGATATAACCCCACCTCTTTACCATTACAGATCAGATATAACCCCACCTCTTTACCATTACAGATCAGATATAACCCCACCTCTTTATCATTACAGATCAGATATAACCCCACCTCTTTATCATTACAGATCAGATATAACCCCACCTCTTTATCATTACAGATCAGATATAACCCCACCTCTTTAGCATTACAGTATATCAGATATAACCCCACCTCTTTATCATTACAGATCAGATATAACCCCACCTCTTTAGAATTACAGTATATCAGATATAACCCCACCTCTTTATCATTACAGATCAGATATAACCCCACCTCTTTAGAATTACAGTATATCAGATATAACCCCACCTCTTTAGCATTACAGTATATCAGATATAACCCCACCTCTTTATCATTACAGATCAGATATAACCCCACCTCTTTAGAATTACAGTATATCAGATATAACCCCACCTCTTTAGAATTACAGTATATCAGATATAACCCCACCTCTTTATCATTACAGATCAGATATAACCCCACCTCTTTATCATTACAGATCAGATATAACCCCACCTCTTTATCATTACAGATCAGATATAACCCCACCTCTTTACCATTACAGATCAGATATAACCCCACCTCTTTACCATTACAGATCAGATATAACCCCACCTCTTTACCATTACAGATCAGATATAACCCCACCTCTTTACCATTACAGATCAGATATAACCCCACCTCTTTATCATTACAGATCAGATATAACCCCACCTCTTTATCATTACAGATCAGATATAACCCCACCTCTTTACCATTACAGATCAGATATAACCCCACCTCTTTAGCATTACAGTATATCAGATATAACCCCACCTCTTTACCATTACAGATCAGATATAACCCCACCTCTTTACCATTACAGATCAGATATAACCCCACCTCTTTATCATTACAGTATATCAGATATAACCCCACCTCTTTACCATTACAGATCAGATATAACCCCACCTCTTTATCATTACAGATCAGATATAACCCCACCTCTTTATCATTACAGATCAGATATAACCCCACCTCTTTATCAATACAGTAGATCAGATATAACCCCACCTCTTTATCATTACAGATCAGATATAACCCCACCTCTTTATCATTACAGATCAGATATAACCCCACCTCTTTATCAATACAGTAGATCAGATATAACCCCACCTCTTTATCAATACAGTAGATCAGATATAACCCCACCTCTTTATCATTACAGTATATCAGATATAACCCCACCTCTTTATCATTACAGATCAGATATAACCCCACCTCTTTATCATTACAGATCAGATATAACCCCACCTCTTTATCATTACAGATCAGATATAACCCCACCTCTTTATCAATACAGATCAGATATAACCCCACCTCTTTATCATTACAGATCAGATATAACCCCACCTCTTTATCAATACAGTAGATCAGATATAACCCCACCTCTTTATCATTACAGATCAGATATAACCCCACCTCTTTATCATTACAGTATATCAGATATAACCCCACCTCTTTATCATTACAGATCAGATATAACCCCACCTCTTTATCATTACAGTATATCAGATATAACCCCACCTCTTTATCATTACAGTATATCAGATATAACCCCACCTCTTTATCATTACAGTATATCAGATATAACCCCACCTCTTTACCATTACAGTATATCAGATATAACCCCACCTCTTTATCATTACAGATCAGATATAACCCCACCTCTTATCATTACAGTATATCAGATATAACCCCACCTCTTTATCATTACAGTATATCAGATATAACTCACCTCTTCATCATTACAGTATATCAGATATAACCCCACCTCTTTATCATTACAGATCAGATATAACCCCACCTCTTTATCATTACAGTATATCAGATATAACCCCACCTCTTTATCATTACAGTATATCAGATATAACCCCACCTCTTTATCATTACAGTATATCAGATATAACCCCACCTCTTTATCATTACAGTATATCAGATATAACCCCACCTCTTTACCATTACAGATCAGATATAACCCCACCTCTTTATCATTACAGTATATCAGATATAACCCCACCTCTTTACCATTACAGTATATCAGATATAACCCCACCTCTTTATCATTACAGATCAGATATAACCCCACCTCTTTATCATTACAGTATATCAGATATAACCCCACCTCTTTATCATTACAGTATATCAGATATAACCCCACCTCTTCATCATTACAGTATATCAGATATAACCCCACCTCTTTATCATTACAGATCAGATATAACCCCACCTCTTTATCATTACAGTATATCAGATATAACCCCACCTCTTTATCATTACAGTATATCAGATATAACCCCACCTCTTTATCATTACAGTATATCAGATATAACCCCACCTCTTTATCATTACAGTATATCAGATATAACCCCACCTCTTTACCATTACAGATCAGATATAACCCCACCTCTTTACCATTACAGATCAGATATAACCCCACCTCTTTACCATTACAGATCAGATATAACCCCACCTCTTTATCATTACAGATCAGATATAACCCCACCTCTTTATCATTACAGTATATCAGATATAACCCCACCTCTTTATCATTACAGATCAGATATAACCCCACTTCTTTACCATTACAGTATATCAGATATAACCCCACCTCTTTATCATTACAGTATATCAGATATAACCCCACCTCTTTACCATTACAGTATATCAGATATAACCCCACCTCTTTATCATTACAGATCAGATATAACCCCACCTCTTTATCATTACAGATCAGATATAACCCCACCTCTTTATCATTACAGTATATCAGATATAACCCCACCTCTTTATCATTACAGTATATCAGATATAACCCCACCTCTTTATCATTACAGATCAGATATAACCCCACCTCTTTATCATTACAGATCAGATATAACCCCACCTCTTTATCATTACAGTATATCAGATATAACCCCACCTCTTTATCATTACAGTATATCAGATATAACCCCACCTCTTTATCATTACAGTATATCAGATATAACCCCACCTCTTTATCATTACAGATCAGATATAACCCCACCTCTTTACCATTACAGTATATCAGATATAACCCCACCTCTTTACCATTACAGTATATCAGATATAACCCCACCTCTTTACCATTACAGTATATCAGATATAACCCCACCTCTTTATCATTACAGATCAGATATAACCCCACCTCTTTATCATTACAGATCAGATATAACCCCACCTCTTTATCATTACAGTATATCAGATATAACCCCACCTCTTTATCAATACAGATCAGATATAACCCCACCTCTTTATCATTACAGTATATCAGATATAACCCCACCTCTTTATCATTACAGATCAGATATAACCCCACCTCTTTACCATTACAGATCAGATATAACCCCACCTCTTTATCATTACAGTATATCAGATATAACCCCACCTCTTTATCATTACAGTATATCAGATATAACCCCACCTCTTTATCATTACAGATCAGATATAACCCCACCTCTTTATCATTACAGATCAGATATAACCCCACCTCTTTATCATTACAGTATATCAGATATAACCCCACCTCTTTATCATTACAGATCAGATATAACCCCACCTCTTTATCAATACAGATCAGATATAACCCCACCTCTTTATCAATACAGTATATCAGATATAACCCCACCTCTTTATCATTACAGATCAGATATAACCCCACCTCTTTACCATTACAGTATATCAGATATAACCCCACCTCTTTATCATTACAGATCAGATATAACCGCACCTCTTTATCATTACAGTATATCAGATATAACCCCACCTCTTTACCATTACAGATCAGATATAACCCCACCTCTTTACCATTACAGTATATCAGATATAACCCCACCTCTTTATCATTACAGATCAGATATAACCCCACCTCTTTATCATTACAGTATATCAGATATAACCCCACCTCTTTATCATTACAGATTAGATATAACCCCACCTCTTTATCATTACAGATCAGATATAACCCCACCTCTTTATCATTACAAATCAGATATAACCCCACCTCTTTATCATTACAGTATATCAGATATAACCCCACCTCTTTATCATTACAGATCAGATATAACCCCACCTCTTTATCATTACAGTATATCAGATATAACCCCACCTCTTTATCATTACAGATCAGATATAACCCCACCTCTTTATCATTACAGTATATCAGATATAACCCCACCTCTTTACCATTACAGTATATCAGATATAACCCCACCTCTTTATCATTACAGTATATCAGATATAACCCCACCTCTATCATTACAGATCAGATATAACCCCACCTCTTTATCATTACAAATCAGATATAACCCCACCTCTTTATCATTACAGTATATCAGATATAACCCCACCTCTTTACCATTACAGATCAGATATAACCCCACCTCTTTACCATTACAGATCAGATATAACCCCACCTCTTTATCATTACAGTATATCAGATATAACCCCACCTCTTTATCATTACAGTATATCAGATATAACCCCACCTCTTCATCATTACAGATCAGATATAACCCCACCTCTTCATCATTACAGATCAGATATAACCCCACCTCTTTACCATTACAGTATATCAGATATAACCCCACCTCTTTATCATTACAGTATATCAGATATAACCCCACCTCTTTATCATTACAGTATATCAGATATAACCCCACCTCTTTATCATTACAGATCAGATATAACCCCACCTCTTTACCATTACAGTATATCAGATATAACCCCACCTCTTTATCATTACAGATCAGATATAACCCACCTCTTTACCATTACAGTATATCAGATATAACCCCACCTCTTTATCATTACAGTATATCAGATATAACCCCACCTCTTTATCATTACAGATCAGATATAACCCCACCTCTTTATCAATACAGTATATCAGATATAACCCCACCTCTTTATCATTACAGATCAGATATAACCCCACCTCTTTATCATTACAGTATATCAGATATAACCCCACCTCTTTACCATTACAGATCAGATATAACCCCACCTCTTTATCATTACAGATCAGATATAACCTCACCTCTTTACCATTACAGTATATCAGATATAACCCCACCTCTTTATCATTACAGTATATCAGATATAACCCCACCTCTTTATCATTACAGTATATCAGATATAACCCCACCTCTTTATCATTACAGTATATCAGATATAACCCCACCTCTTTATCATTACAGTATATCAGATATAACCCCACCTCTTTATCATTACAGTATATCAGATATAACCCCACCTCTTTATCATTACAGTATATCAGATATAACCCCACCTCTTTATCAATACAGATCAGATATAACCCCACCTCTTTATCATTACAGTATATCAGATATAACCCCACCTCTTTATCATTACAGTATATCAGATATAACCCCACCTCTTTATCATTACAGTATATCAGATATAACCCCACCTCTTTATCAATACAGATCAGATATAACCCCACCTCTTTATCATTACAGTATATCAGATATAACCCCACCTCTTTACCATTACAGATCAGATATAACCCCACCTCTTTACCATTACAGTATATCAGATATAACCCCACCTCTTTATCATTACAGTATATCAGATATAACCCCACCTCTTTATCATTACAGATCAGATATAACCCCACCTCTTTACCATTACAGATCAGATATAACCCCACCTCTTTACCATTACAGTATATCAGATATAACCCCACCTCTTTATCATTACAGTATATCAGATATAACCCCACCTCTTTATCATTACAGATCAGATATAACCCCACCTCTTTACCATTACAGATCAGATATAACCCCACCTCTTCATCATTACAGTATATCAGATATAACCCCACCTCTTTATCATTACAGATCAGATATAACCCCACCTCTTTACCATTACAGTATATCAGATATAACCCCACCTCTTTATCATTACAGTATATCAGATATAACCCCACCTCTTTATCATTACAGTATATCAGATATAACCCCACCTCTTTATCATTACAGATCAGATATAACCCCACCTCTTTATCATTACAGTATATCAGATATAACCCCACCTCTTTACCATTACAGTATATCAGATATAACCCCACCTCTTTATCATTACAGATCAGATATAACCCCACCTCTTTATCATTACAGTATATCAGATATAACCCCACCTCTTTATCATTACAGTATATCAGATATAACCCCACCTCTTTACCATTACAGTATATCAGATATAACCCCACCTCTTTATCATTACAGTATATCAGATATAACCCCACCTCTTTATCATTACAGTATATCAGATATAACCCCACCTCTTTATCATTACAGATCAGATATAACCCCACCTCTTTATCATTACAGTATATCAGATATAACCCCACCTCTTTATCATTACAGTATATCAGATATAACCCCACCTCTTTATCATTACAGTATATCAGATATAACCCCACCTCTTTACCATTACAGATCAGATATAACCCCACCTCTTTACCATTACAGATCAGATATAACCCACCTCTTTATCATTACAGTATATCAGATATAACCCACCTCTTTACCATTACAGTATATCAGATATAACCCCACCTCTTTATCATTACAGTATATCAGATATAACCCCACCTCTTTATCATTACAGTATATCAGATATAACCCCACCTCTTTACCATTACAGATCAGATATAACCCCACCTCTTTACCATTACAGATCAGATATAACCCCACCTCTTTATCATTACAGTATATCAGATATAACCCCACCTCTTTACCATTACAGTATATCAGATATAACCCCACCTCTTTATCATTACAGTATATCAGATATAACCCCACCTCTTTATCATTACAGATCAGATATAACCCCACCTCTTTACCATTACAGTATATCAGATATAACCCCACCTCTTTATCATTACAGTATATCAGATATAACCCCACCTCTTTATCATTACAGATCAGATATAACCCCACCTCTTTATCATTACAGATCAGATATAACCCCACCTCTTTATCATTACAGTATATCAGATATAACCCCACCTCTTTATCAATACAGTATATCAGATATAACCCCACCTCTTTACCATTACAGATCAGATATAACCCCACCTCTTTACCATTACAGTATATCAGATATAACCCCACCTCTTTATCATTACAGATCAGATATAACCCCACCTCTTTACCATTACAGATCAGATATAACCCCACCTCTTTATCATTACAGTATATCAGATATAACCCCACCTCTTTATCATTACAGTATATCAGATATAACCCCACCTCTTTATCATTACAGTAGATCAGATATAACCCCACCTCTTTACCATTACAGATCAGATATAACCCCACCTCTTTATCATTACAGTATATCAGATATAACCCCACCTCTTTATCATTACAGTATATCAGATATAACCCCACCTCTTTATCATTACAGTATATCAGATATAACCCCACCTCTTTACCATTACAGATCAGATATAACCCCACCTCTTTACCATTACAGTATATCAGATATAACCCCACCTCTTTATCAATACAGATCAGATATAACCCCACCTCTTTACCATTACAGATCAGATATAACCCCACCTCTTTATCATTACAGTATATCAGATATAACCCCACCTCTTTATCATTACAGTATATCAGATATAACCCCACCTCTTTATCATTACAGTAGATCAGATATAACCCCACCTCTTTACCATTACAGATCAGATATAACCCCACCTCTTTGTCACTTTTGCCAACTTTGCTGCCCAGGTCGTATCTCTCCTCATCTATCACATCAATCTTCTGGTGCATCTTCTTACACAGGTCCTGTTCAGAGACAATCACAGTGACTCATAACACGAGACAGACAGCCAATGTGTTACATTACAAACGTTGTTGTTAAATGGGATATTACTAGTGTAAAATGCAATCCAATTGTACTGTTATATTGTGAAAGGAAACGATAACAACTACAACTGGCATTAACACAGACAATTCTGATGTTTTTTTTTCTACTAATAGGTCTATTGACCAATCACATCAGGTCTTTTCATATCAAATATTTTTCAGAGCTGATTGGTCAACAGAACAATTAGTGAATAAAATGATGAGAATTGGGCTGCCTGTCTCAACGCAGCCTATGTGATACCTGGAGTTCTGCAATGGATCCTGTGAGCTGCAGAGGAGTGATATTTTCACTCATGTACTGCTTCCTGTCCTCTAAAGACTGGGCTTCCTCTTCCGCTATCAGTTCCTGGGCGATCTGGAGCATCAGGCTCTGGGGGACAGCAACAACACAGCAACCTTCTTTTTTTTTTACGTACTTGAAAGATGAATTATCTGAAGCATTTTACAGACATTTACATGACATTTATATTTCAATTGGAGTGTTGATCTAGTTACGGTAGAAGGGTTGAATCCTAAGAAACCTGCCTACACATAGCTGGAAGTACCATACCAACATGGTTACTGTGGTAGGTCAAAGCTGTGGGCTGGAAAACCTTGGTAGAGCATGGGTGGAATAGGCATTGCGGTGCTCATGTGAATCACTGTTTTTCAGTTTCAGACCAATGCTTATTCTCACTTAAAATGTAGTTTTTTTTTTTTTTTTTTAAATAGTCAAGTCTTACTAAGGGAAAGGCCTCAAAGCAGTGATTGTCTTTTATATTTTTGATTTGTTAATATAACATTTGTTATCAAAAAGTGGTTGGATTGTTTGTAAAAAATCGTACATTATCACAAGTGGTATTTTTGTCATAATGTTTAAGAGGTAAGAGATCTCTCTAAGCTGTTTATATAAGATCTCTGTTGAGTCACTAACTGGATAGAATCTTAGAGAGGTCATGAAGAAGTCATGGAAGTTGCCATTGGTTACCTTCAGATGATGCTTGCGGCTCGATGACATCTTTTTCCTGTCAGAAAGAGTGAGTACAATACATGTCATTCTCTTGTTGTTCAGGAACAGGTATGACCATTTTGTTCCATTTTGTAAAATAAATACAATTCTGGATATATGCAAAAAATATTCTGTAAACTTTTTCCTAATGTTGAAATCCACTTTTACTCACTCCAGACATGATGTCTGTTTGGTCTTTCACCGTTCTGAGGAAGAAGTAAAACACTACAGTTAAATTATCTTCTGCTGGTTTTTAACAATGAATTCCATCCAATGAAAACGACACAAAGTTGTACGGCAGCCATGACACACATAAGCCAGTTCCAAGAAAGATCCCCTGTCACGTTCCTTGTTCCTTTACTTAACAACCAAATCAGAAAATCAAATGTATTTATAAAACCCTTCGTACATCAGCTGATATCTCAAAGTGCTGTACAGAAACCCAGCCTAAAAGCCCAAACAGCAAGCAATGCAGGTGTAGAAGCACGATGGCTAGGAAAAACTCCCTAGAAAGGCCAAAGAAACCTAGGAATTATAAACCTAGAGAGGAACCAGGCTATGTGGGGTGGCCAGTCCTCTTCTGGCTGTGCCGGGTGGAGATTATAAACCTAGAGAGAGAACCAGGCTATGTGGGGTGGCCAGTCCTCTTCTGGCTGTGCCGGTGGAGATTATAAACCTAGAGAGGAACCAGGCTATGTGGGGTGGCCAGTCCTCTTCTGGCTGTGCCGGGTGGAGATTATAAACCTAGAGAGGAACCAGGCTATGTGGGGTGGCCAGTCCTCTTCTGGCTGTGCCGGTGGAGATTATAAACCTAGAGAGGAACCAGGCTGTGGGGTGGCCAGTCCTCTTCTGGCTGTGCCGGGTGGAGATTATAAACCTAGAGAGGAACCAGGCTGTGGGGTGGCCAGTCCTCTTCTGGCTGTGCCGGTGGAGATTATAAACCTAGAGAGTGTGGGGTGGCCAGTCCTCTTCTGGCTGTGCCGGGTGGAGATTATAAACCTAGAGAGGAACCAGGCTGTGGGGTGGCCAGTCCTCTTCTGGCTGTGCCGGGTGGAGATTATAAACCTAGAGAGGAACCAGGCTGTGGGGTGGCCAGTCCTCTTCTGGCTGTGCCAGGTGGAGATTATAAACCTAGAGAGGAACCAGGCTGTGGCCAGTCCTCTCTGGCTGTGCCGGGTGGAGATTATAAACCCAGAGAAGAACCAGGCTGTGGGGTGGCCTCTTTCTGGCTGTGCCGGGTGGAGATTATAAACCTGAGAGGGCTGTGCGGTGGAACCAGGGCTGTGGGGGAGATTATAAACCTAGGAAGAACCAGGCTCCTGTGCTGGAACTTCTGGCTGTGCCAGGGTGGAGATTATAAACCTAGAGAGGAACCAGGCTATGTGGGTGGCAGTCCTCTTCTGGCTGTGCCAGGTGGAGATGGCCAGGCTCCAGTCCTTCTGGCTGTGCCGGGTGGAGATTATAAACCTAGAGAGGAACCAGGCTATGTGGGGTGGCCAGTCCTCTTCTGGCTGTGCCGGGTGGAGATTATAAACTAGAGAGGAACCAGGCTGTGGGGTGGCCAGTCCTCTTCTGGCTGTGCCGGTGGAGATTATAAACCTGAGAGGAACCAGGCTATGTGGGGTGGCCAGTCCTCTTCTGGCTGTGCCGGGTGGAGATTATAAACCCAGAGAGGAACCAGGCTGTGGGTGGCCAGTCCTCTTCTTGCTGTGCCGGGTGGAGATTATAACCTAGAGAGGAACCAGGCTGTGGGGTGGCCAGTCCTCTTCTGGCTGTGCCGGTGGAGATTATAAACCTAGAGAGGAACCAGGCTGTGGGGTGGCCAGTCCTCTTCTGGCTGTGCCGGGTGGAGATTATAAACCTAGAGAGGAAGCAGGCTGTGGGGTGGCCAGTCCTCTTCTGGCTGTGCCGGGTGGAGATTAGAAACCTAGAGAGGAACCAGGATGTGGGGGGTGGCCAGTCCTCTTCTGGCTGTGCCAGGTGGAGAGGAACCAGGATGTGGGGTGGCCAGTCCTCTTCTGGCTGTGCCAGGTGGAGAGGAACCAGGATGTGGGGGTGGCCAGTCCTCTTCTGGCTGTGCCAGGTGGAGAGGAACCAGGATGTGGGGTGGCCAGTCCTAGTCTCAAATGATCATAATCCAACTTTCTCCTCCAAACGCCAGATTGGTGGATCGGATTACTATCACTGCGTTTACATGCAGCCCAATTCTGATCCTTCCCCCCACTTATTGATCTTTTGACCAATCAGATCAACTCTTTAAACCAATCAGATCAACTCTTTAGCCAATAGTTAGGCAAAAGCTCAGAATTGTTCTGCCTGTGTAAAGGCAGCCGTTGTGGCTGTTGTCTAATCCCCTCACTCCCCATGGTGGTGTGTTTAAAACACTACACCAGTCCACAGTTGTGTGCATACTGCCACCTGGTGAGAAGTTTGTGAAAAGTCAACAAATCCAAGAAGTTGCCTTTTTGCCTCCCATATGGCACTCTATTCCCTATATAGCGCACTACTTTTGACCAGGGCCTGTGCACTATATAGGGAATAGGCTTCCATTTGGGATGCAGACCCTGGAGCCTTCTAGAAGAGATTTCTGTCAGGTGTCAGATCTCAATGACACAATAAGAGCGAGTACTAAAAACAGCCTCCATAAAATCTATCAACAGCCAACTATTAAAGACATGACTGCTTGTGGTGAATCTACTGAGTCACTAGACTACATTAGATTCAGTTCTAGATGATCAATCAACCCAACAAGCAAAACAGCTTTTACAAATGACTTTATTTAACTAGGCAAGTCAGTTAAGAACAAATTCTTATTTTCAATGACGGCCTAGGAACAGTGGGTTAACTGCCTGTTCGGGGGGCAGAACAATAGATTTGTACCTTGTCAGCTCGGGGATTTGAACTTGCAACCTTTCGGTTACTAACCACTAGGCTACCCTGCCGCCCCAACTAAAGCTAGTCTCTACAACATGAGAGCCTGGTTCAAAGTGTGTTTCCACCATGCAGTAACATGACTCAACTGAGCACAACGTGATGATCAGAGGCAATATAGCATGTAGACATTCTTCTCTTGGTCAGGGTGCATCCTTCCCTTGGTCAGGGAGCATTTTTCCCTTGGTCCGGGAGCATTCTTCCCTTGGTCTGGGAGCATTCTTCCCTTGGTCAGGGAGCATTCTTCCCTTGGTCAGGGAGCATTTTTCCCTTGATCAGGGAGCATTCTTCCCTTGATCAGGGAGCATTCTTCCCTTGGTCAGGGAGCATCCTTCCCTTGGTCAGGGATCATACTAGGAAATCTTTCTATTAGTAGGCTACTAAGGTAAGCATGCCTTGGTATCATACACATACAATAAGTCTATTTATTTTTTATTTTATTTAACTAGGCAAGTCAGTTAAGAACAAGTTCTTATTTACAATGACGGCCTGCCCGGTCAAACCCGGACAGCTGGGCCCATTGTGTGGCGCCCTACGGATGGTTCTGACTTAGAATATGTGGACAACTATAAATACCTACGTGTCTGGCAAGACTGTAAACTCTTCCAGACTCACATTAAGCATCTCCAATCCAAAGTTAAATTTAGTATCGGCTTCCTATTTCGCAACAAAGCCTCCTTCACTCATGCTGCCAAACATACCCTCGTAAAACTGACCATCCTACCGATCCTCAACGACATCATTTACAAAATAGCCTCTAACACTCTACTCAGCAAATTGGATGCAGTCTATCACATACTACTACCCACACTGCGACCTGTATGCTCTCGTTGGCTGGTCCTTGCTACATATTCATCGCCAAACCCGCTGGATCCAGATCATCTATAAGTCTTTGTTAGGTATAGCTTATCTCAGCTCATTGGTCACCATAGCAACACCCACCCGTAGCACGCACTCCAGCAGGTATATTTCACTGGTCATCCACAAAGCCCACACCCTCTTTGGCCGCCTTTCCTTCCAGTTCTCTGCTGCCAGTGACTGCAACAAATTGCAAAAATCACTTAAGTTGGAGACTTATATCTCCTAACTAACTTTAAACGTCAGCTGTCAGAGCAGCTTACCAATCGCTGCAGCTGTACACAGGCCATCTGTAAATAGCCCATCCAACCAACTACCTACTTCATCCCCATATTTATTTTCTGCTCTTGTTCACACCAGTATGTCTACTTGCACATCCCCATCTGCACATCTATCACTCCAGTGTAATTTGCTAAATTGTAATTACTTCGCCACTATTGGCCTATTTATTGCCTTACCTCCTTACTTAATTTGCTCAAACTGTATATAGATTTTTCTATTGTGTTATTGACTGTACGTTTGTTTATCCCATGTGTAACTCTGTGATTGTTGTTTTTGTCGCACCTGGTTAAATAAAAGTGAAATATATATATATATGTTTTTTAAACTCCCAATCACGGCCGGTAGTGATACAGCCAGGAAGAGTCTATGCCTCCCCCAGGGACCACTATGTTACAAAGTATTCATCATCATCATCATCATCATCATCATCAAGTATAACATAAAGCAAAAAGGTTGGACATAAAGTATCCAATGTGTTACGGCACTAAATAAAGTATTTTCTATTGGAATTGTACATTATGTTGTCTATCATTTTTCTGTCAACCGACATACAGTGGACAATACATGAAAACACTGAAAGAGACACGGGGAATGAGACTAGCGGCTAAGTTTAGCTATAAGTCTCCTGATTGACATTAAGATCTGATACTGTGTGAGGTATCAGCGGTTCTCACCACGACTTGGCTGTTACAGACAGAAACAAACAACCTTCAGCCAGGACACGGTCCCAAGTGCCTAAAATTTTTCCTAAAGGTCTTCAACTTCAAAGAGGAAATTAATGTTCCTATTCACTGTACTGCTTGGATTATTACTGAGTATTACTGACTATTACTGAGTATTACTGACTATCGCTGACTATCACTGACTATTACTGACTATTACTGACTATCGCTGACTATCACTGACTATTACTGACTATTACTGATTATTACTGACTATTACTGATTATTACTGAGCATAATTGAGTATTACTGAGTATTACCAACAATGACTGACTATTACTGACAAATACTGACTATTACCGACTATTACCGACTATTACCGACTATTACCGACTATTACCGACTATTACTGACTATTACCGACTATTACCGACTATTACCGACTAATACTGACTATTACCGACTATTACTGACTATTACCGACTATTACTGACTATTACTGACTATTACTGAGTATTACTGACTATTACTGAGTATTACTGACTACTACTGACTATTACTGAGTATTACTGACTATTACTGAGTATTACTGACTATTACTGCGTATTACTGACTATTACTGCGTATTACTGACTATTACTGAGTATTACTGACTATTACTGAGTATTACTGACTATTACTGAGTATTACTGACTATTACTGCGTATTACTGACTATTACTGACTATTACTGACTATTACTGACTATTACCGAGTATTACCGAGTTTTGCAGAGTATTACTCTACAGACCCGACAGGCTGTCACAATAGATATGAATTTTAAAAACCGTATAGTGAAACACCAGCAATATGAAGCCAGAACCACAGATAGCCAACATATGTTAGTGAACCACAGATAGCCTACATATGTTAGTGAACCACAGATAGCCTACATATGTTAGTGAACCACTGAGAGCTATATGTTAGTGAACCATTAGCCTACATATGTTAGTGAACCACAGATAGCCTACATATGTTAGTGAACCACAGATAGCCTACATATGTTAGTGAACCACAGATAGCCTACATATGTTAATGAACCACAGATAGCCTACATATGTTAGTGAACCACAGATAGCCTACATATGTTAGTGAACCACAGATAGCCTACATATGTTAGTGAACCACAGATAGCCTACATATGTTAGTGAACCACAGATAGCCTACATATGTTAGTGAACCACAGATAGTCTACATATGTTAGTGAACCATGATATCCTACATATGTTAGTGAACCACAGAGAGCCTATATATGTTAGTGAACCACAGATAGCCTACATATGTTAGTGAACCACAGATAGCCTACATATGTTAGTGAACCACAGGTAGCCTACATATGTTAGTGAACCACAGATAGCCTACATATGTTAGTGAACCACAGGTAGCCCTACATATGTTAGTGAACCACAGATAGCCTACATATGTTAGTGAACCACAGATAGCCTACATATGTTAGTGAACCACAGATAGCCTACATATGTTAGTGAACCACAGATAGCCTACATATGTTAGTGAACCACAGATAGCCTACATATGTTAGTGAACCACAGATAGCCTACATATGTTAGTGAACCACAGATAGCCTACATATGTTAGTGAACCACAGATAGCCTACATATGTTAGTGAACCACAGAGAGCCTACATATGTTAGTGAACCACAGATAGCCTACATATGTTAGTGAACCACAGATAGCCTACATATGTTAGTGAATCACAGGTAGCCTACATATGTTAGTGAACCACAGATAGCCTACATATGTTAGTGAACCACAGATAGCCTACATATGTTAGTGACCATATGTCTTACAGGGCCCATGTTTAAAACGCACCCCCTGGGGTATAACTTTATAGGCTTGAGTGTTGGTGTTGATGAGGTCTTTGACCCCAGTTGGTGGACGGGGCCAGAGGCAGGTGGGAGGGTAGCATCCTCAGATTGTAAATGAATCATGTCTGCAGGACATCTGGTATCACCTCAGTGAGATAAACCAACCTAAAGGAAAACTATCCCATGAATCTAGTCTGATTCAGGGATAAGCTGTCTGTATCATCTGTCATTAATATGGATCTAGTCTGATTCAGGGATAGGCTGTCTGTCATTATATGGATCTAGTCTGATTCAGGGATATGTCTGTATCATCTGTCATTAATATGGATCTAGTCTAATTCAGGGATAGGCTGTCTGTCATTAATATGGATCTAGTCTAATTCAGGGATAGGCTGTCTGTATCATCTGTCATTAATATGGATCTAGTCTAATTCAGGGATAGGCTGCCTGTATCATCTGTCATTAATATGGATCTAGTCTGATTCAGGGATAGGCTGTCTGTATCATCTGTCATTAATATGGATCTAGTCTGATTCAGGGATAGGCTCAGTCTGATTCAGGGATATTAATATGGATCTAGTCTGATTCAGGGATAGGCTGTCTGTATCATCTGTCATTAATATGGATCTAGTCTGATTCAGGGATAGGCTGTCTGTATTGTGTGTCATTAATATGGATCTAGTCTGATTCAGGGATAAGCTGTCTGTATCATCTGTCATTAATATGGATCTAGTCTGATCTAGGCTGTCTGTCATTAATATGGATCTAGTCTGATTCAGGGATAGGCTGTCTGTATCATCTGTCATTAATATGGATCTAGGCTGTCTGTCATTAATATGGATCTAGTCTAATTCAGGGATAGGCTGTCTGTATCATCTAATATGGATCTAGTCTGATTCAGGGATAGGCTGTCTGTATCATCTGTCATTAATATGGATCTAGTCTGATTCAGGGATAGGCTGTCTGTATCATCTGTCATTAATATGGATCTAGTCTGATTCAGGGATAGGCTGTCTGTCATTAATATGGATCTAGTCTGATTCAGGGATCTGTCTGTCATTAATATGGATCTAGTCTGATTCAGGGATAGGCTGTCTGTATCATCTGTCATTAATATGGATCTAGTCTGATTCAGGGATAGGCTGTCTGTATTGTGTCATTAATATGGATCTAGTCTGATTCAGGGATAGGCTGTCTGTCATCTAATATGGATCTAGTCTGATTCAGGGATAGGCTGTCTGTCATTAATATGGATCTAGTCTGATTCAGGGATAGGCTGTCTGTATCATCTGTCATTAATATGGATCTAGTCTGATTCAGGGATAGGCTGTCTGTCATTAATATGGATCTAGTCTGATTCAGGGATAGGCTGTCTGTCATTAATATGGATCTAGTCTGATTCAGGGATAGGCTGTCTGTATCATCTGTCATTAATATGGATCTAGTCTGATTCAGGGATAGGCTGTGTCATTAATATGGTCTGTCAGGGATAAGCTGTCTGTATCATCTGTCATTAATATGGATCTAGTCTAATTCAGGGATAGGCTGTCTGTATCATCTGTCATTAATATGGATCTAGTCTAATTCAGGGATAGGCTGTCTGTCATTAATATGGATCTAGTCTAATTCAGGGATAGGGCTGTCTGTATCATCTGTCACACATGGACTCAGGGATAGGCTGTCTGTCATTAATATGGATCTAGTCTGATTCAGGGATAGGTCTGGGTTTGCCATTATAGGCTGTCTGTATCATCTGTCATTACATGGATCTAGTCTAATTCAGGGATAGGCTGTCTGTATCATTATTAATATGGATCTAGTCTGATTCAGGGATAGGCTGTCTGTCATTAATGTGGATCTAGTCTGATTCAGGGATAGGCTGTCTGTCATTAATATGGAGATCTAGTCTGATTCAGGGATAGGGATTGTCTGTCATTAATATGGGATCTAGTCTGATTCAGGGATAGGCTGTCTGTATCATCTGTCATTAGTACATTGATTTGTCGTTATGATCAGAAAATGTTCTCACTTTGAAATGCTTTTTCCTAATTGACTTTTGACATTTGGGGAATTTGGTTCACTGTTACATCTCAGATATAATTGTAAACACTAAGAGGATATGTAAATGTCTGAGAGGTTCCCATCCATCATTGTCATTATTAATCAAAAAAGCTGGCGTGCCTTTGAAATGCCCATAACCTTTAATAATGCATGGGTCCACATCCTGCTTCACGTATTCAAAGATACACAAGACACTGTGAACTCACAACTTCAGACCCAAACCCAATCAGATACATTATGAGGTAGAGAGTGGAAAATACCTTGATGAAGGAATCGGCTGTAACGTATTTGGTATTTAACAATTAAATGGAGATTTTTCTCATCAAGCGTCCATTGTGCTACTAACAGTAGCTCTAACAGCAACAACTGACAGAAACCCAGGACTCCCATTAGTTCAGGTGACCACGGCTCATCCTCATGTTATCACCTCATCATGACCAAACCCAGAAACCCAGGACTCCATCAGTTCAGGTGACCACGGCTCAGTCCTCATGTTATCACCTCATCATGACCAAACCCAGGACTCCATCAGTTCAGGTGACCACGGCTCAGTCCTCATGTTATCACCTCATCATGACCAAACCCAGGACTCCATTAGTTCAGGTGACCACGGCTCAGTCCTCATGTTATCACCTCATCATGACCAAACCCAGAAACCCAGGACTCCATCAGTTCAGGTGACCACGGCTCAGTCCTCATGTTATCACCTCATCATGACCAAACCCAGAAACCCAGGACTCCATCAGTTCAGGTGACCACGGCTCAGTCCTCATGTTATCACCTCATCATGACCAAACCCAGAAACCCAGGACTCCATCAGTTCAGGTGACCACGGCTCATTCCTCATGTTATCACCTCATCATGACCAAACCCAGAAACCCAGGACTCCATCAGTTCAGGTGACCACAGCTCATTCCTCATGTTATCACCTCGTCATGACCAAACCCAGAAACCCAGGACTCCATCAGTTCAGGTGACCACGGCTCAGTCCTCATGTTATCACCTCGTCATGATCAAACCCAGAAACCCAGGACTCCCACCAGTTCAGGTGACCACGGCTCAGTCCTCATGTTATCACCTCATCATGACTAAACCCAGGACTCCATCAGTTCAGGTGACCACGGCTCAGTCCTCATGTTATCACCTCATCATGACCAAACCCAGGACTCCATTAGTTCAGGTGACCACGGCTCAGTCCTCATGTTATCACCTCATCATGACCAAACCCCAGGACTCCATCAGTTCAGGTGACCACGCCTCAGTCCTCATGTTATCACCTCATCATGACCAAACCCAGAAACCCAGGACTCCATTAGTTCAGGTGACCACGCCTCAGTCCTCATGTTATCACCTCATCATGACCAAACCCAGAAACCCAGGACTCCCATCAGTTCAGGTGACCACGGCTCAGTCCTCATGTTATCACCTCATCATGACCAAACCCACCAAACACAGAAAACAGGTGTTCCAGACCAGAGCAATGCTAGTGTTCCCACTTCCAGTGGTACTATAGCTCAACTAAGACAGGGACACAACCTCATCTCAAACACACACACAGAGAGGGGCTCAGCTATGAGTTAATTAATGATAGACATTTATGATTCACGCGTTCAGCGTACCATAGTTTAACTAGGACAGGGGAAAGACAACACACACACACACAGAACAGAACAGAACAGAACAGAGATGATCAGACAGACCAGAGAAGATCAGACAGAACAGAGATGATCAGACAGAACAGAGAGGATCAGGCAGACCAGACAGGATTAGACAAAACAGAGATGATCAGACAGACCAGAGAGGATCAGACAGACCAGAGAGGATCAGACAGAACAGAGAGGATCAGACAGAACAGAGAGGATCAGACAGAACAGAGAGGATCAGACAGGATCAGACAGAACAGAGAGGATCAGACAGAACAGAGAGGATCAGACAGGATCAGACAGAACAGAGAGGATCAGACAGGATCAGACAGAACAGAGAGGATCAGACAGAACAGAGAGGATCAGACAGAACAGAGAGGATCAGACAGGATCAGGCAGACCAGAGATGATCCGACAGGATCAGACAGAACAGAGAGGATCAGACAGAACAGAGAGGATCAGACAGAACAGAGAGGATCAGACAGACCAGACAGGATCAGACAGACCAGAGAGGATCAGACAGGATCAGACAGACCAGAGAGGAACAGACAGGATCAGGCAGACCAGAGAGGATCAGGCAGACCAGAGAGGATCAGACAGAACAGAGAGGATCAGACAGACCAGAGAGGATCCGACAGGATCAGACCAGACCAGACAGGATCAGACAGACCAGAGAGGATCAGACAGGATCAGACAGACCAGAGAGGAACAGACAGGATCAGGCAGACCAGAGAGGATCAGGCAGACCAGAGAGGATCAGACAGAACAGAGATGATCAGACAGAACAGAAAGGATCAGACAGACCAGAGAGGATCAGACAGAACAGAGATGATCAGACAGACCAGAGATGATCAGACAGAACAGAGAGGCTCACCTATGAGTTAATCCGGCCAACAGGGCAGTAGTGGTACAGAACGTGGGACTGCAGTGGCAGAGAGGAGGGCTGCGGTGGGTGGCTGTAACGCAGCCCTGGACAGACGGTTGTTTTAATGCTGTCCAGTGATGCCTCAGCACTATCCTGCCTAACTCTTTATGGACTTGGAGACCAACCCAGACCAATGGGCCGACACTCTTCTGAAAGTCTATCTCACCCCCCCCCCCGTGCCCCCACCCTGCCCCTCCACTCCCAGTGACCCCACACTGCCCATTCCCTCCCCAGTGCCCCAACCCTGCCCCTCCACTCCCTAGTGCCCCCCTCCCCACCCTGCCACCCACCCCCAGTTCCCCCACCCCTGCCACCCACCCCCAGTTCCCCCACCCTGTCACCCACCCCCAGTTCCCCCACCCTGCCACCCACCCCCAGTTCCCCCACCATGCCACCCTCTCCCTCAGGCACAGACTCCTCCCCATCCCTTGACTTGGCAGGCTGCAGCCACTGCCCCAGTTCCCCCACCATGCCACCCTCTCCCTCAGGCACAGACTCCTCCCATCCCTTGACTTGGCTGCAGCCACTGCCCCTCAGGCACAGACTCCTCCCATCCCTTGACTTGGCAGGCTGCAGCCACTGCCCCCAGTTCCCCACCATGCCACCCTCTCCCTCAGGCACAGACTCCTCCCCATCCCTTGACTTGGCTGCAGCCACTGCCCTCAGGCACAGACTCCTCCCATCCCTTGACTTGGCTGCAGCCACTGCCCTCAGGCACAGACTCCTCCCCATCCTTGACTTGGCAGGCTGCAGCCACTCTGCCCTCAGGATCCCTTCATATAAAAATAACCCCAGGCTTCAAGACTGTTATTCTTCTTTAATGGCTTATTGACATAGTGCTGACACCTGCCTGTCTGACATAGTGCTACCCCCTGCCTGTCTGACATAGTGCTACCCCTGCCTGTCTGACAGAGTACTGCCCCTGCCTGTCTGGCAGAGTGCTGCCCCCCTGCCTGTCTGACAGAGTGCTTCCCCCTGCCTGTCTGACATAGTGCTGCCCCCTGCCTGTCTGACAGAGTACTGCCACCTGCCTGCTCTGACAGAGTGCTGCCTGTCTGACAGAGTGCCCCCTGCCTGTCTGACAGAGTACTGCCACCTGCCTGTCTGACAGAGTACTGCCCCTGCCTGTCTGACAGAGTACTGCCCCCTGCCTGTCTGACAGAGTACTGCCCACCTGCCCCCTGCCTGTCTGACAGAGTACTGCCCCTGCCTGTCTGACAGAGTACTGCCCCCTGCCTGTCTGACATAGAGCTGTCTGACACCTGCCTGTCTGACAGAGTGCTGCCCCCTGCCTGTCTGACAGAGTACTGCCCCCTGCCTGTCTGACAGAGTACTGCCCCCTGCCTGTCTGACATAGTGCTGCCACCTGCCTGTCTGACAGAGTGCTTCCCCTGCCTGTCTGACAGAGTGCTGTCTGACCTGCCCCCTGCCTGTCTGACAGAGTACTGCCCCTGCCTGTCTGACAGAGTACTGCCCCTGCCTGTCTGACATAGTGCTGCCCCCTGCCTGTCTGACAGAGTACCCCCTGCCTGTCTGACATAGTGCTGCCACCTGCCTGTCTGACATAGTGCTGCCCCCTGCCTGTCTGACATAGTGCTGCCACCTGCCTGTCTGACAGAGTACTGCCCCCTGCCTGTCTGACAGAGTACTGCCCCCTGCCTGTCTGACAGAGTACTGCCCCCCTGCCTGTCTGACATAGTGCTGCCACCTGCCTGTCTGACATAGTGCTGCCACCTGCCTGTCTGACAGAGTACTGCCCCTGCCTGTCTGACATAGTACTGCCCCCTGCCTGTCTGACAGAGTACTGCCCCCTGCCTGTCTGACAGAGTAATGCCCCCTGCCTGTCTGACAGAGTACTGCCCCCTGCCTGTCTGACAGAGTACTGCCCCTGCCTGTCTGACAGAGTAATGCCCCTGCCTGTCTGACATAGTACTGCCCCCTGCCTGTCTGACAGAGTAATGCCCTCTGCCTGTCTGACATAGTGCTGCCCCTGCCTGTCTGACAGAGTACTGCCCCTGCCTGTCTGACATAGTGCTGCCCCCTGCCTGTCTGACAGAGTACTACCCCTGCCTGTCTGACAGAGTACTGCCCCCTGCCTGTCTGACATAGTGCTGCCCCCTGCCTGTCTGACAGAGTACTACCCCCTGCCTGTCTGACAGAGTACTGCCACCTGCCTGTCTGACATAGTGCTGCCCCCTGCCTGTCTGACATAGTGCTACCCCCTGCCTGTCTGACAGAGTACTGCCCCCTGCCTGTCTGACAGAGTGCTGCCCCCTGCCTGTCTGACAGAGTGCTGCCCCCTGCCTGTCTGACATAGTGCTGCCCCCTGCCTGTCTGACAGAGTACTGCCCCCTGCCTGTCTGACAGAGTAATGCCACCTAGTCCCAACCTCGTCACACCGTGGGCTTTACTTCCAGGTTTACTCTACTCAGAATGAGACCTATGAAGAGGATATATTGTTACAGTCTAAAGGGCCATGGTTGATTTGGAGACATGGGATTTAGTTGATTGTGTTCATGGAACTAATAGAGAACAAGTTCAACGTTCTTTTTTTTGTGAAAAAAATCACTTTTTCTTGGATTGTACCTCAAATGTCACCTGGATCTCCGAGGGGATCTTAAAGGAGGGTTGGGATATACAAAAAAACACATTTCCATTTCACACAATCATATTAATACACACGTGTACATGTGTGAAATAGGACAAATATTATGATTAGAGTTGGACTATAACAGATGTACTGTTTCTGTACAGTGGTTAAGGACAGTAATATGTACAGTAATATGCTTGGGTAGATACTACTAGAGAAACGGTTTAAACAACAGTTGCCTCTGAAGACGAGCCATTGCTCCGTGTTTGTTTGGAAAGCCAAAATGAAAGTGTATTGGTGTTATAGCAGACGTTCTAGTGGCTGTAGCTAGACGATTATGTTACTGGCTCCTAACAATGCAGTAACATGTCAACAAGTACACTAATTATCTCAAATGTAAATAAATAAAAATGAAATCTTGAAATGTCAGAACGAATGTTCCCTGTTTAAAAGGTTTAAACAACACTTACTGTCACGCCCTGATCTGTTTCACCTGTCTTTGTGATTGTCTCCACCCGCCCTCCAGGTATGGCCCATCTTCCCCATTATCCCCTGGGTATTTATACCTGTGTTCTCTGTTTGTCTGTTGCCAGTTCGTCTTGTTTGTCAAATCAACCAGTGTTTTTCTCAGCTCCTGCTTTTCCCCAGTCTCTCTTTTTCTCTCCTTCCTGGTTTTGACCCTTGACTGTCCTGACTCTGAGCCCGCCTGCCTGACCACTCTGCATGTCCCTGACTCTGAGCCCGCCTGCCTGACCACTCTGCATGTCCCTGACTCTGAGCCCGCCTGCCTGACCACTCTGTCTGTCCCTGACCCTGAGCCTGCCTGCCATCCTATACCTTTCCCCTACTACTCTGGTTATCGACCCCTGCCTGACCTGACTCTGAGCCCGCCTGCCTGACCACTCTGTCTTGTCCTGACCCTGAGCCTGCCTGCCATCCTGTACCTTTCCCCCTACTACTCTGGTTATCGACCCCTGCCTGCCATCCTGTACCTTTCCCCCCACTACTCTGGTTATCAACCCCTGCCTGACCTGACCCTGAGCCTGCCTGCCATCCTGTACCTTTCCCCTACTACTCTGGTTATCGACCCCTGCCTGACCTGACTCTGAGCCCGCCTGCCTGACCACTCTGTCTGTCCCTGACCCTGAGCCTGCCTGCCATCCTGTACCTTTCCCCTACTACTCTGGTTATCGACCCTGCCTGCCTTGACCTGTCGTTTGCCTGTTGCTGAAATAAACATTGTTACTTCGACACAGTCTGCATCTGGGTCTTACCTTCAAACCTGATACTTACCTCTGAAGACGAGCCATTGTCCCTGTTTGCTGGTGAAGTAGTAAACTGTAGAAACAAGAAGACTCCATGTCGTGACCAGAAAATTCATCAGGTAAAAGTACAAATCAGCCCTTCACTGCTGAGCTGTTTCAGGTCATCTGATTTAGCTTTTCAATATGAAACCCCTTCTAACAGTGTTTTCAATAGGAAACCCTTCTAACAGTGTTTTCAATAGGAAACCCCTTCTAACTGTGTTTTCAATATGAAACCCCTTCTAACAGTGTTTTCAATAGGAAACCCCTTCTAACAGTGTTTTCAATAGGAAACCCCTTCTAACAGTGTTTTCAATAGGAAACCCCTTCTAACAGTGTTTTCAATAGGAAACCCCTTCTAACAGTGTTTTCAATAGGAAACCCCTTCTAACTGAACACAGTGTTTTCAATAGGAAACCCCTTCTAACTGAACACAGTGTTTTCAATAGGAAACCCCTTCTAACAGTGTTTTCAATAGGAAACCCCTTCTAACAGTGTTTTCAATAGAACCCTTCTAACAGTGTTTTCAATAGGAAACCCCTTCTAACTGAGTGTTTTCAATAGGAAACCCCTTCTAACAGTGTTTTCAATAGGAAACCCCTTCTAACAGTGTTTTCAATAGGAAACCCCTTCTATCAGTGTTTTCAATAGGAAACCCCTTCTAACAGTGTTTTCAACAGGAAACCCCTTCTAACAGTGTTTTCAATAGGAAACCCCTTCTAACAGTGTTTTCAATAGGAAACCCTTCTAACAGTGTTTTCAATAGGAAACCCTTCTAACTGAACACAGTGTTTTCAATAGGAAACCCCTTCTAACTGAACACAGTGTTTTCAATAACAGTGTTTTCAAACCCCTTCTAACTGAACACAGTGTTTCTGCAGATAGTGAACTGTTAGAATGCTTCTGTAGAACAGATGGTACAGCCTGAATGTCTCCCTGTCAGTCAATGTGTTACCTGATGGAGCCATAGACAGGGTGACCAGCCCTGCAGTCTTTCCTCCAGCCCTGTGAACCAGCCTCCTCCTGTTAGCTGAGGCTTCTGTCCAGCCCTGCTCTAACCAGCCTCCTCCTGGAGCTGCGCCCCTGCACCTTACCTCCAGCCCTGCTCTAACCAGCCCCCTCCTGGAGAGCTGCCCTCAGGTCTTACCTGTCCTCTAACCAGCCTCCTCCTGGAGAGTTGCCCTCCTGCAGGCCTTACCTCCAGTCCAGCTCTAACCAGCCTCCTCCTGGAGAGTGTGCCCTCCTACCTACCCCCAGTCCTGCTCTAACCAGCCTCCTCCTGGAGAGCCCCCTCCTGCAGGCCTTACCTCCAGTCCTGCTCTAACCAGCCTCCTCCTGGAGAGCCCCCTCCTGCAGGCCTTACCTCCAGCCCTGCTCTAACCAGCCTCCTCCTGGAGAGCTGCCCTCCTGCAGGTCTTACCTCCAGTCCTGCTCTAACCAGCCTCCTCCTGGAGAGTTGCCCTCCTGATTAAATTCAGGCCTTACCTCCAGTCCTGCTCATGAACCAGCCTCCTCCTGGAGAGTTGCCCTCCTATAGGCCATACCCCCAGTCCTGCTCTAACCATCCTCCCCTTGGAGAGCTGCCCTCCTTTGCAGGCCCCTTTACCTCCAGTCCTGCTCTAACCAACCCTTCTCCTGGAGAGCCCCCCTCCTGCAGGCCTCACCTCCAGCCCTGCTCTAACCAGCCTCCTCCTGGAGAGCCCCCCTCCTGCAGGCCTCACCTCCAGTCCTACTCTAACACACTTGATTCTACCTAACACTCTTGTGAAGGGTTGGTAGTCAACCTGTGATGAGTTCAGTAACCACCGCTGTGACAGTCTACCTAACACTCTTGTGAAGGGTTGGTAGTCAACCTGTGATGAGTTCAGTAACCACCGCTGTGACAGTCTACCTAACACTCTTGTGAAGGGTTGGTAGTCAACCTGTGATTAAATTCTAGTGATTTCAGATATGTGTCATCAGGTGTCGTCTTACTGTAATGATGAAATGGGTGACATGAGATGTAGAGAGACCCACTCAGACGTTCTGGAACGTTTGGTTGGTATCCACCCTGCAGGCGAATGAGAGGCCTGCAATTAATTCACAACAAGAAGAAGAAACAACTATTTCTGTATGAATAATTACAAAGTCATTACAGGGAAAATAGCTAGAATTTGAGATAGCATGAACTTCCATGGTAAGGAAACAAATAAATCAGTTTGAAATTGGGGTGAACTACCCCTTTAAGAACACACCATATCTGACCTTTTAGGTCCTAAAATACAAGCGGTGAGGAAGGGGGAGGAAGGGAGGAGGTAACGGGTGAGGAATGGGGAGGGAAAATGGAGGGGAGGAAGGGAGGGGGGAGGAAGGGAGGGGTAAGGAGGGGGAGGAAGGGGTGAGGAAGGGGAGGAAGGGAGGAGGAAAGGGGTGAGGAAGGGGAAGAGGAGGGAGGAGGTAAGGGGGTGGAGGAGAAGGGGGGGAGGAAGGGAGGGGTTAAATGGTTCCAAGGGGGAGGAAGGGAACGGTAAGGGGGGAGGAAGGGGAGGGGGAGGAGGTAAGGGGTGAGAAGGAGGGGAGGTTAAATGGTGAGGAAATGGGGAGGAGGAAGGGAGGAGGGAGAGGTAAGGGGTGAGGAAGGGGGAGGAAGGGAGGGGTAAGGGGGAGAAGGGGGAAGGGAGGAGGTAAGGGTGAGGAATTGAGGGAGGGGGTAACAGGAAGGGGAAGGGAGGAGGTTAAATAGTGAGGAAGGGGGAAGAAGGGAGGAGGTAAGGGAGAAAGGAAGGGTGAGGAAGGAAGGAGGAAGGGAGGAAGGGAGGGTAAGGGGTGAGGAAGGGTGGGAGGAAGGGAGGAGGTAAGGGAGTGAGGAAGGGGAGGAAGGGAGGGGTAACAGGGGAGGAAGGGGGAGGTTAAATGGTGAGGAGGGGGGAGGGAAGGGAAAGGAAGGTAAGGGGTGAGGAAGGGGGAGGAAGGGAGGAGGTAAGGGTGAGGAAGTGGGAGGAAGGGAGGAAGTAAGGGGTGAGGAAGTGGGAGGAAGGGAGGGAGTGAGGAAGGGGAGGAAGGGGAGGAGGTAAGGGGGAGGAAGTGGGAGGAAGGGGGAGATTAAATGGTGAGGAAGGGGGAAGAAAGGGAGGGAAGGGGGAGGAAGAGAGGAGGTAAGGGAGTGAGGAAGGGGGAAGGAAGGGAGGAGGGAGGAGGTAAGGGGTGAGGAAGTGGGAGGGAAGGAGAGGAGTTAAGGGGGGTGAGGGAAGGGGTAGGAAGGGAGAGGGGAGGCGGTAAGGGGTGAGGAAGGGGGAGGAAGGTAGGGGGTGAGGGGAAAGGAAGGGAGGGGGTAAGGGGGGAGGAAGGGAGGGGGGGGTAAGGGGGAGGCAGGGGGAAAGGGAGAAGGAGGCGGAGGTGGAAGGGGAGGGGAGGGAGGAAGAGGAAAGGAAGGGGAGGGGGTAAGGAGAGAGGAAGGGGGAGGAAGGGAGTAGGTAAGGGGTGAGGAAGGGAGGGGGTAAGGGGTGAGGAAGGGTGTGCCGAGGAGGAATGATGGGTGTGTGTCATCATTTTCGTAGCTCTTTCCTGCAGTCAATGGCCAAAGCACTCTAATTGGCCTCATGGGTGAAATAATTCATAAATATATGATTTTTTACTGACAAATCCGGTGTTTCTATGTCAAACAGTTTTGTTATAAAGTGTAATATTGGGATGCAAACTCAAAATGTAATACATTTAAACTCTATATCTGACATACAGGTGTCATTTAAAAAAAAGTCCATAACCATGTGTGTGAGGTGTAAATTTTTGTTTCAAAGTAGATTTGTTTAAGACAACCAAGAATTACTCCGTGTGACCCTGATTTAGCCCACTGCAGTGAAAGGTTACTGTAAGTAGAGTCCAGACCTCACGTCAGAGTTATAAGCCCAGTCTCCACGGATCAAAAACTCTGGAACAGTCCAGACACCACAACTGGTGCCTGCCAGAGTCCAACTAGCCTCCAGACATCCTTCTAGAACATTGCTGGAACAGTCCAGACCTCACGTCAGAGTCTACTGTATAGAACTCTGGAACAGTCAGACCTCCAGACCTCACGTCAGAGTCTACTGTATAGAACTCTGGAACAGTCCAGACCTCACGTCAGAGTCTACTGTATAGAACTCTGGAACAGTCCAGACCTCACGTCAGAGTCTACTGTATAGAACTCTGAAGACCTCAGTCAGAGTCTACTGCATAGAACTCTGGGAACACGTCCAGAGTCTCTACTGTATAGAACTCTGGAACAGTCCAGACCTCACGTCAGAGTCTACTGTATAGAACTCTGGAACAGTCCAGACCTCACGCCAGAGTCTACTGATAGAACTCTGGAACAGTCCAGTACCTCAGAGGAGTCTACTGGAACTCTGGAACAGTCCAGACCTCACGAACTCAGTCCAGACCTCTACTGTATAGAACTCTGGAACAGTCCAGACCTCACGTCAGAGTCTACTGTATAGAACTCTGGAACAGTCCAGACCTCACGTCAGAGTCTACTGTATAGAACTCTGGAACAGTCAGACCTCACGTCAGAGTCTACTGCATAGAACTCTGGAACAGTCCAGACCTCACGTCAGAGTCTACTGCATAGAACTCTGGAACAGTCCAGACCTCAACGTCCAGAGTCTACTGCATAGAACTCTGGAACAGTCCAGACCTCACGTCAGAGTCTACTGCATAGAACTCTGGAACAGTCCAGACCTCACGTCAGAGTCTACTGCATAGAACTCTGGAACAGTCCAGACCTCACGTCAGAGTCTACTGCATAGAACTCTGGAACAGTCCAGACCTCACGTCAGAGTCTACTGCATAGAACTCTGGAACAGTCCAGACCTCACGTCAGAGTCTACTGCATAGAACTCTGGAACAGTCCAGACCTCACGTCAGAGTCACCTAGAACTGGAACAGTCCAGACCTACGAACTCTGGAACAACAGTCCAGACCTCACGTCAGAGTCTACTGTATAGAACTCTGGAACAGTCCAGACCTCACGTCAGAGTCTACTGTATAGAACTCTGGAACAGTCCAGACCTCACGTCAGAGTCTACAGAACTCTGGAACAGTCCAGACCTCACGTCAGAGTCTACTGTATAGAACTCTGGAACAGTCCAGACCTCACGTCAGAGTCTCCACTGTATAGAACTCTGGAACAGTCCAGACCTCACGTCAGAGTCTACTGCATAGAACTCTGGAACAGTCCAGACCTCACGTCAGAGTCTACTGTATAACAGAGACTCTGGAACAGTCCAGACCTCACGTCAGAGTCTACTGCATAGAACTCTGGAACAGTCCAGACCTCACGTCAGAGTCTACTGTATAACAGAACTCTGAGTCTAACAACAGTCCAGACCTCACGTCAGAGTCTACTGCATAGAACTCTGGAACAGTCCAGACCTCACGTCAGAGTCTACTGCATAGAACTCTGGAACAGTCCAGACCTCACGTCAGAGTCTACTGCATAGAACTCTGGAACAGTCCAGACCTCACGTCAGAGTCTACTGCATAGAACTCTGGAACAGTCCAGACCTCACGACCTCAGAGTCTACTGCATAGAACTCTGGAACAGTCCAGACCTCAGTCCAGACCTCAGAGTCTACTGCATAGAACTCTGGAACAGTCCAGACAGTCTACTGCATAGAACTCTGGAACAGTCCAGACCTCACGTCAGAGTCTACTGCATAGAACTCTGGAACAGTCCAGACCTCACGTCAGAGTCTACTGCATAGAACTCTGAACTCATCGCCAGAGTCAGAACAGTCCAGACCTCAGACGTCAGAGTCTACTGTATAGAACTCTGGAACAGTCCAGACCTCACGTCAGAGTCTACTGTATAGAACTCTGGAACAGTCCAGACCTCACGTCAGAGTCTACTGTATAGAACTCTGGAACAGTCCAGACCTCACGTCAGAGTCTACTGTATAGAACTCTGGAACAGTCCAGACCTCACGTCAGAGTCTACTGTATAGAACTCTGAAACAGTCCAGACCTCACGTCAGAGTCTACTGTATAGAACTCTGGAACAGTCCAGACCTCACGTCAGAGTCTACTGTATAGAACTCTGGAACAGTCCAGACCTCACGTCAGAGTCTACTGTATAGAACTCTGGAACAGTCCAGACCTCACGTCAGAGTCTACTGCATAGAACTCTGAATATCCACCAATAACAAATATAACTATTTATCAGTATTATTTGAGCACTAGAAACATGATTAAAACAACTGAATATCCACCAATAACAAATATAACTATTTATCAGTATTATTTGAGCACTAGAAACATGATTAAAACAACTGTATATCCAACAATGACAAATAAAGAGCTGGTTGCTAAGAGACGTCAATCACATCAAAGCCAGTCTAACAGCCATGATGATCTGTAGGGAAACAAACGGTAGCATTACCAGAGCTAATTGAAGTTGTGGACAGCCTTCAGTATGAACCCGGAGACATGAGAGAAGATGCATGTGAACAGAGAGGGTCTGAGGACGGACAGGGCTGGAGGCTATACAGTCTACCTGATATGATAGTCTGATATAATGATGTTTGTTCCCAAACCTTAACCTGTTCCCAAACATTAACCTGTTCATTAACCTGTTCCCAATTAACCTGCAAACATTAACCTTAACCTGTTCCCAAGCATTAACCTGTTCCCAAACATTAACCTGCATTAACCTGTTCCCAAGCATTAACCTGTTCCCAAACATTAACCTGCATTAACCTGTTCCCAAGCATTAACCTGTTCCCAAACATTAACCTGCATTAACATTAACTGTTCCCAAGCATTAACCTGTTCCCAAACATTAACCTGTTCCCATGCATTAACCTGTTCCCATGCATTAACCTGTTCCCAAACATTAACCTGTTCCCAAACATTAACCTGTTCCCATTAACAAACATTAACCTGTTCCCAAACATTAACCTCTTCCTGTTCCAAACATTAACTGTTCCCAACCTGTTCCCAAACATTAACCTGTTCCCAAACATTAACCTGTTCCCAAACATTAACCTGTTCCCAAACATGAAACATCCTGTTCCCAAACATTAACCTGTTCCCAAACATTAACCTGTTCCCAAACATTAACCTGTTCCCAAACATGATCCTGTTCCCAAACATTAACCTGTTCCCAATTACAAACATTAACCTGTTCCCAAACATTAACTTAAACATTAACCTGTTCCCATTAACCTTAACCTGTTCCCAAACATGATCCTGTTCCCAAACATTAACCTGTTCCCAAACATGATCCTGTTCGCAAACCTGTTCCCAAACATTAACCTGTTCCCAAACATTAACATTAACTGTTCCCAAACATTAACCTGCAAACATTAAACATTAACCTGTTCTTTGTTCCAAACATTAACCTGTTCCCAAACCTGTTCCCAAACAAACATTATCCTGTTCCCAAACATTAACCTGTTCCCAAACATGATCCTGTTCCCAACATTAACTGTTCCCAAAACAACATTAACCTTTCATCATTAACTAAATAATCATTAATTAAATTAATTAACATAATTTAAACATTAACAATGAACATAACTGTGTGAATAAAGTAATTAACCTGTTCCCAAACATGTGAAACATTAACCTGTATATTTTAAAATATCACAAAACCTTCTGAGGACATTAAACTATTCTAGCTGTGAAGTACTAAAGAACATCTAATAAAGTTGTTTGAGTGCTGAAATGCTGAGAAAACATCATGAATGTTGACATGACAGAACATCAGACTGTTTTCTAAATGTGGTCAGGATCATGACGATATGACACAGCCATCTGTCCTCTCTAGCCATCGGGATATTTCAGGAGAACCTGACACCCCAAACCCGGCCCGGTGCAGTGTGGTCTTTGGCATGCTGCAACAAATGTCAGAGACATCAGCAACTGTCTTCAGCTGTACACTACCAGTAGGGTGGATGAACAGGAACACAATATAGATGAAGACCTGAATGTCTGAAAAGTCCTTAACTGCTACTGAAACGCTAATAACCTCCACCTGATTGTACAGTAACCAAGTACTATGCTTCAACAATACAAACCACCACCCTCTCCACTTGCTCAGGAGGTCCCACGTTTCAAAGTGGCGCCCCCTAGTGGTGGTTAGGGAGTAGCGCAGACAGAGTGTAGCTGTTGACAGAAGGGTAAACACCGGTAGGACTTATTGCCTACAGGGATAGTCTTTCACCACGCCTCAACACACTGTAGATCACACAAACCTGCCCAGGTCGCTATGGAGACAACACGCCAAGTAAAAGTACCAATTGCTGCAAAATAATTCTAATTAGTCCAAGAAGGCTATAAAAGATATTGGCTGTGGTAAAATATCAAACAATGTCCTTGTATAATTCTTAAAAAGGTAAGAAATAAAAAATCATGAACATTAATCTATTTATTTAAAGGTACACTCTAAAAGGTTGTTCATGTAACGTCTTTCTTCTGTGGACGAAGGATCGGACCAAAACACAGCGTGGTTAGTGTTCAACATGTTTAATAAAGACCATAAACAAAATACCAGAACAACACATGTGTAAAAAAACAAAACAGTCCTGTCTGGTGCATAGAAACAAAGACAGAAGACAAACCACCCACAAAACAGTCCTGTCTGGTGCATAGAAACAAAGACAGAAGACAAACCACCCACAAAACCCAACACGAAACAGTCCTATCTGGTGCATAGAAACAAAGACAGAAGACAAACCACCCACAAAACAGTCCTGTCTGGTGCATAGAAACAAAGACAGAAGACAACCACCCACAAAACAGTCCTATCTGGTGCATAGAAACAAAGACAGAAGACAACCACCCACGAAACAGTCCTATCTGGTGCATAGAAACAAAGACAGAAGACAACCACCCACAAAACAGTCCTATCTGGTGCATAGAAACAAAGACAGAAGACTAACCACCCACGAAACAGTCCTATCTGGTGCATAGAAACAAAGACAGAAGACAACCACCCACAAAACAGTCCTGTCTGGTGCATAGAAACAAAGACAGAAGACTAACCACCCACGAAACAGTCCTATCTGGTGCATAGAAACAAAGACAGAAGACAACCACCCACAAAACAGTCCTGTCTGGTGCACAAAACAGTCCTGTCTGGTGCATAGAAACAAAGACAGAAGACTAACCACCCACGAAACAGTCCTATCTGGTGCATAGAAACAAAGACAGAAGACAAACCACCCACAAAACAGTCCTGTCTGGTGCATAGAAACAAAGACAGAAGACAACCACCCACAAAACAGTCCTGTCTGGTGCATAGAAACAAAGACAGAAGACAACCACCCACAAACAGTCCTGTCTGGTGCATAAAACAAAGACAGAAGACAACCACCCACAAACAGTCCTGTCTGGTGCATAGAAACAAAGACAGAAGACAACCACCCACGAAACAGTCCTGTCTGGTGCATAGAAACAAAGACAGAAGACAAACCACCCACAAAACAGTCCTATCTGGTGCATAGAAACAAAGACAGAAGACAAACCACCCACAAAACAGTCCTGTCTGGTGCATAGAAACAAAGACAGAAGACAAACCACCCACAAAACAGTCCTGTCTGGTGCATAGAAACAAAGACAGAAGACAACCACCCACAAAACAGTCCTGTCTGGTGCATAGAAACAAAGACAGAAGACAAACCACCCTGTCTGGTGCACAAAACAGTCCTGTCTGGTGCATAGAAACAAAGACAGAAGACAAAACCACAGTCCTATCTGGTGCACAAAGACAGAAACAGTCCTGTCTGGTGCATAGAAACAAAGACAGAAGACAAACCACCCACAAAACAGTCCTATCTGGTGCATAGAAACAAAGACAGAAGACAACCACCCACAAAACAGTCCTGTCTGGTGCATAGAAACAAAGACAGAAGACAACCACCCACAAAACAGTCCTATCTGGTGCATAGAAACAAAGACAGAAGACAACCACCACCAGTCCTATCTGGTGCATAGAAACAAAGACAGAAGACAACCACCCACAAAACAGTCCTGTCTGGTGCATAGAAACAAAGACAGAAGACAACCACCCACGAAACAGTCCTATCTGGTGCATAGAAACAAAGACAGAAGACAACCACCCACAAAACAGTCCTATCTGGTGCATAGAAACAAAGACAGAAGACAACCACCCACAAAACAGTCCTGTCTGGTGCATAGAAACAAAGACAGAAGACAACCACCCACAAAACAGTCCTGTCTGGTGCATAGAAACAAAGACAGAAGACAACCACCCACAAAACAGTCCTATCTGGTGCATAGAAACAAAGACAGAAGACAACCACCCACAAACACCTATCTGGTGCATAGAAACAAAGACAGAAGACAACCACCCACAAAACAGTCCTATCTGGTGCATAGAAACAAAGACAGAAGACAACCACCCACAAAACAGTCCTGTCTGGTGCATAGAAACAAAGACAGAAGACAAACCACCCACAAAACAGTCCTGTCTGGTGCATAGAAACAAAGACAGAAGACAACCACCCACAAAACAGTCCTATCTGGTGCATAGAAACAAAGACAGAAGACAAACCACCCACAAAACCCAACACGAAACAGTCCTATCTGGTGCATAGAAACAAAGACAGAAGACAACCACCCACGAAACAGTCCTATCTGGTGCATAGAAACAAAGACAGAAGACAACCACCCACAAAACAGTCCTATCTGGTGCATAGAAACAAAGACAGAAGACAACCACCCACAAAACAGTCCTATCTGGTGCATAGAAACAAAGACAGAAGACAACCACCCACGAAACAGTCCTATCTGATGCATAGAAACAAAGACAGAAGACAACCACCCACAAAACCCAACACAAAACAGTCCTATCTGGTGCATAGAAACAAAGACAGAAGACAAACCACCCACAAAACCCAACACAAAACAGGCTACCTAAATATGGTTCCCAATCAGAGACAATGACTAACACCTGCCTCTGATTGAGAACCATATCAGGCCAAACATAGAAACGTGAAAACTAGACATAGAATGCCCACTCAGCTCACATCCTGACCAACACTAAAACAAAGAAAAGACAAAAGAACTGTGGTCAGAACGTGACAGTTCAACCTTTTGAAGGTTAATGTTGATAGGAATATTTGATTTACTTGATTATTTTATTGCCTACTTTTTTATAAGTGTTTTACTTTACTTTATTGGTAAATATTTTCTTAACTCTTCTTGTACTGCACTGTTGGTTAAGGTTATCCTGCTTGTAGAGGTGTTATCCTGTCATTTCACAGTAAGGTCTACACTAGTTGTATTGATTTGATTTGATTTACCCATTGATTCTTGGATAATATAACCTGTATAAATACCTTGTGAGCAGCCTTGTGAAGTCTTGGTCCACATATTATGTACATGGAGGCCCTGTTGATAGTTCTGCCTGTCACAGTGTTATTGTAGCTTTAGGCCTATAAGGCAACAGTAAGAGAGGTGTTATCATCAATGGTAAGACCTGTCACAGCTCTGGCCAGGGACCTAACTTTGGTTTCAGAGGTGTTATCCTATCAGAGGTGTTATCCTGTCACTACAGTGGTTTCAGAGGTGTTATCCTATCAGAGGTGTTATCCTGTCACTACAGTGGTTTCAGAGGTGTTATCCTGTCAGAGGTGTTATCCTGTCACTACAGTGGTTTCAGAGGTGTTATCCTGTCACTACAGTGGTTTCAGAGGTGTTATCCTGTCAGAGGTGTTATCCTGTCACTACAGTGGTTTCAGAGGTGTTATCCTGTCACTACAGTGGTTTCAGAGGTGTTATCCTGTCACTACAGTGGTTTCAGAGGTGTTATCCTGTCACTACAGTGGTTTCAGAGGTGTTATCCTGTCACTACAGTGGTTTCAGAGGTGTTATCCTGTCACTACAGTGGTTTCAGAGGTGTTATCCTGTCACTACAGTGGTTTCAGAGGTGTTATCCTGTCACTACAGTGGTTAGAGGTCCTGTCAATACAGTGGTTTCAGAGGTGTTATCCTGTCACTACAGTGGTTTCAGAGGTGTTATCCTGTCACTACAGTGGTTTCAGAGGTGTTATCCTGTCAGAGGTGTTATCCTGTCACTACAGTGGTTTCAGAGGTGTTATCCTGTCACTACAGTGGTTTCAGATGTGTTATCCTGTCACTACAGTGGTTTCAGAGGTGTTATCCTGTCACTACAGTGGTTTCAGAGGTGTTATCCTGTCACTACAGTGGTTTCAGAGGTGTTATCCTGTCACTACAGTGGTTTCAGAGGTGGTATCCTGTCACTACAGTGGTTTCAGAGGTGTTATCCTGTCACTACAGTGGTTTCAGAGGTGTTATCCTGTCACTACAGTGGTTTCCTGTCAGGTGTTATCCTGTCAGAGGTACAGTGGTTTCAGAGGTGTTATCCTGTCACTACAGTGGTTTCAGAGGTGTTATCCTGTCACTACAGTGGTTTCAGAGGTGTTATCCTGTCACTACAGTGGTTTCAGAGGTGTTATCCTGTCACTACAGTGGTTTCAGAGGTGTTATCCTGTTTGGTTTCAGAGGTGTTATCCTGTCAGAGGTGTTATCCTGTCACTACAGTGGTTTCAGAGGTGTTATCCTGTCACTACAGTGGTTTCAGAGGTGTTATCCTGTCACTACAGTGGTTTCAGAGGTGTTATCCTGTCACTACAGTGGTTTCAGAGGTGTTATCCTGTCAATACAGTGGTTTCAGAGGTGTTATCCTGTCACTACAGTGGTTTCAGAGGTGTTATCCTGTCACTACAGTGGTTTGTTGTCCTGTCAGAGGGTGAGGTGTGTCCTGTCACTACTAGTGGTTTCAGAGGTGTTATCCTGTCAGTGGTTTCAGAGGTGTTATCCTGTCAGAGGTGTTATCCTGTCACTACAGTGGTTTCAGAGGTGTTATCCTGTCACTACAGTGGTTTCAGAGGTGTTATCCTGTCACTACAGTGGTTTCAGAGGTGTTATCCTGTCACTACAGTGGTTTCAGAGGTGTTATCCTGTCACTACAGTGGTTTCAGAGGTGTTATCCTGTCACTACAGTGGTTTCAGAGGTGTTATCCTGTCACTACAGTGGTTTCAGAGGTGTTATCCTGTCACTACAGTGGTTTCAGAGGTGTTATCCTGTCAGAGGTGTTATCCTGTCAGAGGTGTTATCCTGTCACTACAGTGGTTTCAGAGGTGTTATCCTGTCACTACAGTGGTTTCAGAGGTGTTATCCTGTCACTACAGTGGACATGTTATCCTGTCACTCTGTTTCAGAGGGCCTCACTGTTTGTTTATCAGTGGTTTCAGAGGTGGCAGGCAAATCACGCTTTAGGCAAAGTGGTTTCAGAGGTCCTACATTTACATATTTCCCTGTAAACACAAGGAAAACCATTGTTTTTCTTTCTTCCCAAGGTCATATTATGTATATTACATTGACCCAAATGTTACAGGGTGTTATCCTGTCACTACAGTGGTTTCAGAGGTGTTATCCTGCCCGAACTTCATTCAAAGCTTCAAAGACCATTACGGAAATCAAACCATTACATTTATGTAGTTCCTTTAATTACTGACAGTAACTTCAACAGCAGCACTGAGCCCTGCACAGAACCACTGTGGAGAGATGTCCGTCAACATTAGGGATGAAGTTCATTTTAGACTTGTCAGGCCAGGAGATCTTCATTTGTGTCTTTAGTATAACATTGCAAAAATCTGTTTACTTTCAGGTCCCAGGTTGCACTGCTTCATTGTCTTTAAGGATTCTCTATTTAGTTAATTTGTGTGCAGGTAAAAACACAAGATCTGTCTAATAACCAGCCAGTGTGTACAGGTGGTGGGCTGGGTATACAGGTGAGCTAAGGAAGCCTCTCTGATTGGTGGGCTGGGTATACAGGTGAGCTAAGGAAGCCTCTCTGATTGGTGGGCTGGGTATACAGGTGAGCTAAGGAAGCCTCTCTGATTGGTGGGCTGGGTATACAGGTGAGCTAAGGAAGCCTCTCTGATTGGTGGGCTGGGTATACAGGTGAGCTAAGGAAGCCTCTCTGATTGGTGGGCTGGGTATACAGGTGAGCTAAGGAAGCTGATTGGTGGGCTGGGTATACAGGTGAGCTAAGGAAGCTTCTCTGATTGGTGGGCTGGGTGTAGACTGGAGCTAAGGAAGCATCTCTGATTGGTGGTTTGGGTGTAGAGGTGAGGGGGCCAGGAGGGAAGCCTCTCTGATTGGTTGGGTAGGTGAGCTAAGAGCAGCGAAGGCTCAGCTCTGACTGGTGGGCACTGACTGAGTAGACTGGGCTACATCATTCAGAGGAAGAATAAGAGCAGCTCCTCTACTCCACACTGACTGAGTACTGGGACATCATGCAGAGGAAGAGTAGCTTCACTGGGCTCCTCATCACTGCTCTGTGTGCAGTGGTCTCCTGTTGTCTGAACAAACAGTTCCACTTTGTGGAGGAAGGAGGAAAGACCTGGGAAAAGCTCAGCAGTACTGCAGAGAGAAGTACATTGACCTGGCATTCATCAGCAACCAAGACCAAGTAGATGAGGTCAATGACATATCAACAACGGATGATGTTTGGATTGGTCTGTACAGAGATCCCTCTCCCCCAACAGAGTGGAAGTGGTCTGGAGGGTGGAACTCATCATTCAGGTTTTGGGGAATGACCAGCCAAACAATATCAATGGCAACCAGGACTGTGTCAGTGTGTGGAAGAATAAGATGAATGATGATCAATGCACTGAAAAATATCCCTTCTTGTGCTTTGATCTGAACGTGGTGCTGGTGAAGGAGAACAAGACGTGGAGGAGGCTCTGGATCACTGCAGGAAGCACTACACTGACCTCACCAGCCTGCTGTCTGAGAATGAGCAGCTCCTCGTCCAGAGAATGATGAATTCAAAGGGGGCCCAGACGGACCATGTGGGACGGGACTGCGCTTCCTGGCCAGCGAGTGGCTGTGGGTGAACGGGGACCCCTGGAGTACCAGGCCTGGACCGGGGAGGCTGCCCCACTGCCCCGCCCAACACCTCCGCTGTGGGACCCTGGCCAAAGAGGGAGAGCTTTGGGGAACCAGGGACTGTGAGGAGAGAAGGAACTTTCTCTGCTCCAAATTAGTGACTCCTAGAGGAGACAGGCATGTATGCATGTGGTGATAACTGATGTAAAAACGTATGAAATATCAATATTTACTACTAGCAATACATTTGTATTTAAACATGATTTAACCAGGAAGATCTCTTTACAACAGTGTCTCTGTTGACAAACAAAAAAAAAAACGAAATTTGTCATGAAACCTGAGAGTAATTTAAATAATGGACATTTTACTCTATACTGTTGTAGCAAATGTGAGAATACTTAGCAGGAACTGTACAACCAACTTTGTTATACTGTAATAAACACTGTTAGTAAGAGTCATCTTTCTGTCTTCATCATTTGATTCATAGCTAAGGAATACAGTAATACACACTGTTAGGAAGAGTCATCTTTCTGTCTTTATCATTTGATTCATAGCTAAGGAATAAAGTAATACACACTGTTAGGAAGAGTCATCTGTCTTCATCATTTGATTCATAGATAAGGAATACAAATCACTTTTTAGAAAGTCTAAAGTATCTTTTTTCTGCATGTTCCTGTAAGAGATGATTTTAGGACGATGATAAAGGAGGAAACCGGTACTGAGTCATGTCAGGCAGTTAAACACAGAGTACTAAAACCACGAGGAAATCAACATGATGGCTAAAATATTAGGCCTACATCTAGTCATAGTTCCTTTAATTACTGGCAGTATGTTCAACATCAACACAGCAACACAGATCCCCTTTGGAGAGATTTCCATCAACATTAGGGATAAAGTTTAATTTGGACCATTAGACTGTGATAGATTGTCCATGTGTCTCGGGCAGCACTTTACTTTATAGATACAGGCCTTATTTTACAGCTGTATTCCAGGTTGAGAAAGAGCAGTGTGTGTTTTTAAATGTGTTTTTAAGGAAGATCTATTCGGTTGTTCATTTGTGTACAACAACATAAAAGCTATCTAATTGGTTGCCAGTGTGTAGGTGAGCTAACGAAGAGTTCTAATTGGTGGGTTGGGTGAACAGGTGAGTTAAGGAATCCACTCTGATTGGTGGGCTGGGGACAGTATAAGGTATATATGGTTGTTACGGATACAAGTATCCTGTGTGTGTATCCTGTGTGTGTGTTTCTTTTCTCTCCTTCTCCCCTCACGGGTGAAAATCATCACTCCCCAATCAGTCACCAATTAATCATCAATCAGAAGACACACCTCCTCCTGTTTCCTACCCAATCACAGTTCCTTTCACTTGGTTTAAAAACCCCATCAGTTGTTTGCTCTAGAGCTCAATCTCTCTGTAAATGCCATGTCTGTAGATCTCTCTGTTTCACTCTTTATGTATTGAGCTATCTTTTGTATGAGCACCTCCATATCACTTTGTCCTCACATGTGAGTATTGTTTTGTTATTGTGTTTGTTTGCTGGTGGGAAAAGGGGAACCAAGACAAGTCGCCCATGGGGCATACACTACCCGTAGGTAAACTTTGTTAAATACACTAGTTAGAACTGGGCGGACCACCCACTGTATTTTTGGTTAGTTAGTTAGCTGTTGTTAAAGTAGGCTAGTCTAGCTTAGTGGTGTTTTTGAATACTTGTTATTTCTTTCCTTGGGTCCAGCTCAGCCCCTTTTCCTTCTCCCCCCATTACCGTGTGTTTTCCAATAAACCCTGAGTTTGACGGTAGATTTCAGTAGTCGTGGTTATATCGTTCTCACTTTTACTTTGTCACTATTATAAATTGCATGAGTTGTTACGGGTCTCATTACCACCCCCCCAGACTGCCGGGCCAAAAGGGATTTGTAACAATGGTGGTCATAAGAGCAGCAGTAGGCTCAGCTCCACTCCACACTGACTGAGTACTGGGACATCATGCAGAGGAAGAGTAGCTCCACTCCACACTGACTGAGTACTGGGACATCATGTAGAGGAAGAGCAGCTCTACTCCACACTGACTGAGTACTGGGACATCATGCAGAGGAAGAGCAGCTCCACTCCACACTGACTGAGTACTGGGACATCATGTAGAGGAAGAGCAGCTCTACTCCACACTGACTGAGTACTGGGTCATCATTCAGAGGAAGAGCAGCTCCACTCCACACTGACTGAGTACTGGGACATCATGTAGAGGAAGAGCAGCTCCACTCCACACTGACTGAGTACTGGGACATCATGTAGAGGAAGAGTAGCTCCACTCCACACTGACTGAGTACTGGGTCATCTGACCAACACTTCCACTATGAGGTAGGAGAAAGACCTGGAAAGGCTCAGCATTGACTCATGAGGAAACAGATGAGGAACATCCTACTGGGACATCATTCAGAGGAAGAGCAGCTCCACGGGGCTCCTCATCACTGCTCTGTGTCCAGTGGTCTCTGATCTGACCAACACTTCCACTATGTGTAGGTAGGAGTAAAGACCTGGGAAAGGCTCAGCAGAATGGCAGAGAATAGAACATTGACCTCTTCATCAGCAACTAAGAGGAAACAGATGAGGAACATCCTAGCTAGCTGGTACATCCAACTGTTATATTGGGAATAGCTAGCTGGTACATCCAACTGTTATACTGGGAATAGCTAGCTGGTACATCCACTCCGTTATCCTAGGAATAGCTAGCTGGTACATCCAACTGTTATACTGGGAATAGCTAGCTGGTACATCCAACTGTTATACTGGGAATAGCTAGCTGGTACATCCAACTGTTATCCTGGGAATAGCTAGCTGGTACATCCAACTGTTATACTGGGAATAGCTAGCTGGTACATCCAACTGTTATATTGGGAATAGCTAGCTGGTACATCCAACTGTTATACTGGGAATAGCTAACTGGTACATCCAACTGTTATACTGGGAATAGCTAGCTGGTACATCCAACTGTTATACTGGGAATAGCTAGCTGGTACATCCAACTGTTATATTGGGAACCTGGTACATCCAACTGTTATATTGGGAATAGCTAGCTGGTACATCCAACTGTTATACTGGGAATAGCTAGCTGGTACATTCAACTGTTATACTGGGAATAGCTAGCTGGTACATTCAACTGTTATATTGGGAATAGCTAGCTGGTACATCCAACTGTTATATTGGGAATAGCTAGCTGGTACATCCAACTGTTATACTGGGAATAGCTAGCTGGTACATCCAACTGTTATACTGGGAATAGCTATCTGGTACATTCAACTGTTATACTGTGAATAGCTAACTGGTACATCCAACTGTTATATTGGTAATAGCTAGCTGGTACATCCAACTGTTATACTGTGAATAGCTAGCTGGTACATCCAACTGTTATCCTGTTATACTGAGAATAGCTAGCTGGTACATCCAACTCCGTTATACTGGGAATAAACACTGTTGGAAATTGTCCAACTGTTATACTAATAGCTTTTCCAACATTTGATTCGATATCCAACTGTTTGTTCAATCTGATACTGAAATGCAATGTTTCAAAGGCATAGCAATTAACAAGAGATCAGTTATACAATTAACAGTATTTTCAACATGTGGAATAGACTGGTATCCAACTGTTATACTGGCAAGAATCCAACTGTTATACTGTGAATGCTAGCTGGAATCCACTGGTTGGGAATAGCTAGCTGGTATCCAACTGTTATACTGTGAAAAGGTTCACACAGCTGTTATACTGTGAATAGCCTGGTGAGCCAGAATAGCTAGCGGATCTCTCCGGCTTAAACGTGAATGTTCAGACGGATTTATTCCCTTTGTTCACAGAGCAGAGAATTGTTGAGAGATCAGTCATTAACAGTATTTTCAACATGTGATAGCTCTATAAGAGGCAAGAAATGTCCTGACTGCTGGAAAAGGTTCAACAGCAGACAGGACGCTCTCCGGCTAGTGATGACTGATGGAGAGAATTGAGACAGGAGCTCTATAGTGCCGACTGCTGGAGGGAGACAGGCTCTCTATAGTGATGACTGCTGGAGGGAGACAGGAGCTCTATAGTGCTGACTGCTGGAGGGAGACAGGCCCTCTATAGTGATGACTGCTGGAGGGAGACAGGCCCTCTATAGTGATGACTGCTGGAGGGAGACAGGCCCTCTATAGTGATGACTGCTGGAGGGAGACAGGCCCTCTATAGTGATGACTGCTGGAGGGAGGCAGGCCCTCTATAGTGATGACTGCTGGCGGAAGACAGGCCCTCTATAGTGATGACTGCTGGAGGGAGACAGGCGCTCTATAGTGCCGACTGCTGGAGGGAGACAGGCCCTCTATAGTGCCGACTGCTGGAGGGAGACAGGCCCTCTATAGTGCCGACTGCTGAGGCAACAGCACACTAATCAAACATGAGCTCCAGTTTCAACTGTTCTGCCTTACTATTATTCGACCATGCTGGTCATTTATGAACATTTGAACATCTTGGCCATGTTCTGTTATAATCTCCACCCGGCACAGCCAGAAGAGGACTGGCCACCCCACATATGCTCTCTCTAATTCTCTCTTTCTTTCTCTCTCTCGGAGGACCTGAGCCCTAGGACCGTGCCCCAGGACTACCTGACATGATGACTCCTTGCTGTCCCCAGTCCACCTGACTGTGCTGCTGCTCCAGTTTCAACTGTTCTGCCTTATTATTATTCGACCATGCTGGTCATTTATGAACATTTGAACATCTTGGCCATGTTCTGTTATAATCTCTACCCGGCACAGCCAGAAGAGGACTGGCCACCCCACATAGCCTGGTTCCTCTCTAGGTTTCTTCCTAGGTTTTGGCCTTTCTAGGGAGTTTTTCCTAGCCACCGTGCTTTTAAACCTGCATTGCTTGCTGTTTGGGGATTTAGGCTGGGTTTCTGTACAGCACTTTGAGATATCAGCTGATGTACGAAGGGCTATATAAATAAATTTGATTTGATTTGATGCGCCCTAAGCAAAGAGGCAGGCCAACTGAGGAACCTAAATAGCAAGGCAACCAGGTGAACAGAGAGGTGAAACCAATAAGATATAATCAGGGTAACCGTTGAAACTAGAAAACAAGGTAAGGCTGCCCTCCAGTGGTAAGCCTAAGGAAACAACACTCCAATAGAACAGAAACTGTGACACATTTAACCCAAGTTACACATTCACATCAATAAATCATCAGTATTACAAGTCTAACACTCCAAAGACTTGATTCGTCAGCATATAAGGATTTGATTGGTCAAAATATCGGGACTTCATTGGTCAGCAGATTTTAATCCCGGAACCCAGGACTAAGTCTCAGCTGTCTGTCACGAGTAACTAGTATATAGACTTCATTGCTCAAAAGGCATACTTGCTTTTAATCTCTAAATATATGCAGAGTGAGAGAAAGGCTTTTTAAGGAAGTGAGCCACGTTTGTTGAGTCATTGAGGCTAATTTACAAGACATAATGTCCCCAAATGTTTTAACTATTGATTGTGTAACATCTATTCAAACCACAGGTTCTAGGTTCAATTCAGGGTCGTATTGAAGGGTCATATTGCAGGGTAGTATTTCAGGGTAGTATTGTAGGGTAGTATTGTAGGGTTGTATTGAAGGGTCGTATTGCAGGTAGTAGAATTGCAGGGCAGTATTTCAGGTAAGACAATATTTACATCAGGTAGTATTTCAGGGTAGTATTGCAGGGCAGTATTTCAGGTAAGACAATACATTTACATAACAATAACATGACTATATACAGGGTGTACCAGTACAGAGTCAATGTGGAGGCTATATACAGGGTGTTACGGTACAGAGTCAATGTGGAGGCTATATACAGGGTACCAGTACAGAGTCAATGTGGAGGCTATATACAGGGGGTACCGCTACAGAGTCAATGTGGAGGCTATATACAGGTGGTAGGTCAAGTCAATGTGGAGGCTATATACAGGGTACCAGTACAGACTGAATGTGGAGGCTATATACAGGTACCAGCACAGAGTCAATGTGGAGACTATATACAGGGGTACCAGTACAGAGTCAATGTGGAGGCTCTATCAGGGTTAAAGCACAGAGTCAATGTAGGCTATATACAGGGGGTTCTGGTAGTCAATGTGGAGGCTCTATACAGGGTGTTACGGTACCGAGTCAATGTGGAGGCTATATACAGGGTACCAGTACAGAGTCAATGTGGAGGCTATATCCAGGGTGGTCCAGTACAGAGTCAATGTGGAGGCTATATACAGGTGGTACCAGCACAGAGTCAATGTGGAGGCTATATACAGGTGGTACCGGTACAGAGTCAATGTGGAGGCTATATACAGGGTGGTACGGTACAGAGTCAATGTGGAGGCTATATACAGGGGTACGGTACAGAGTCAATGTGGAGGCTATATACAGGGGGTACCAGTACAGAGTCAATGTGGAGGCTATATACAGGGTACCAGTACAGAGTCAATGTGGAGACTATATACAGGTGGTTCCGGTACCGAGTCAATGTGGAGGCTATATACAGGGTGTTACGGTACCGAGTCAATGAGGAGGCTATATACAGGGGGTTCTGGAGTCAATGTGGAGGCTATCAGGGGGTACCGGTACAGAGTCAATGTAGGCTATATACAGGGTGTTACGGTACCGAGTCAATGTGGAGGCTATATACAGGGGTCCTGGTACAGAGTCAATGTGGAGGCTATATACAGGTGGTACCAGTACAGAGTCAATGTGGAGGCTATATACAGGTGGTACCGGTACCGAGTCAATGTGGAGTCTATATACAGGGGGTACCCGTACAGAGTCAATGTGGAGGCTATATACAGGGGGTTCCGGTACAGAGTCAATGTGGAGGCTATATGCAGGGGGTACCGGTACCGAGTCAATGTGGAGTCTATATACAGGGAGTACCAGTACAGAGTCAATGTGGAGGCTATATACAGGGTACCAGTACAGAGTCAATGTGGAGGCTATATACAGGTGGTACCGGTACAGAGTCAATGTAGGCTATATACAGGTGGTACCGGTACCGAGTCAATGTGGAGGTTATATACAGCGGGTACCGGTACAGAGTCAATGTGGAGGTTATATACAGGGGTTACCGGTACAGAGTCAATGTGGAGGCTATATACAGGGGGTACCGGTACAGAGTCAATGTGGAGGCTATATACAGAGGGTACTGGTACAGAGTGAATGTGGAGGCCATGTACCTGTACAGAGTCAATGTGGAGGCTATATACAGGGGGTACCGGTACCGAGTCAATGTGGAGGTTATATACAGGGGGTACCGGTACAGAGTCAATGTGGAGGCTATATACAGGGGGTACCGGTACAGAGTCAATGTGGAGGCTATATACAGAGGGTACTGGTACAGAGTCAATGTGGAGGCTATATACAGGGGGTACCGGTACCGAGTCAATGTGGAGGCTATATACAGGGGGACCATGATAGTTTGTTGGTGATGTGGACAACAAGGAACTTGAAACTCTCGAACACCAGCTCCACTTCAGCCCCTTCGATGTTAATAGGGGCCTGTTCGGCCCTCCTTTTCCTATAGTCCACCACAGCTCCTTTGTCTTGATCACGTTGAGGGAGACGTTGTTGTCCTGGCAACACATGGCCAGGTCTCTGACCACCTCCCTATAGGCTGTCGCGTAATTGTCAGTGATCAGGCCTACCACAGTTGTGTCATCGGCAAACTTAATGATGGTGTTGAGTCGTACCTGGCCGTGTAGTCATGACTGAACATGGAGTACTAGAGGGGACGAAGCATGCACCCCTGAGGGATCCCCGGCTTGAGGATCAGCATGGCGGATGTGTTGTTAGAGATTGCATCATCTGTGGATCTATAAGGGAGGTATGCAAATCGGAATGGGTCTAGGGTTTCTGGGATGATGGTGTTGATGTGAGCCATGACCAGCCTTTCAAATCACTTCATGGCTACAGACATGAATGCTACGGGTCTGTAGTCATTTAGGCAGGTTACCTTAGTGTTCTTGGGCACAGGTGGTCTGCTTGAAACATGTTGGTATTACAGACTCAGTAAGGGAGAGGTTGAAAATGTCAGTGAAGACACTTTAAGTTGGTTAGCACATTCTTGGAGTACACGTCCTGGTAATCCGTCTAGGCCCTGCGGCCTTGTGAATGTTGACCTGTTTCAAAGTCTTACATTGGCCGCGGAGAACATGATCACACAGATGTCCGGAACAGCTGATGCTCTCATGCATGTTTCAGTGTTACTTGCCTTGAAGCTAGCATAGAAGTAATTTAGTTATTCTGGTAGGCGTGTGTCACCGGGCAGCTCTCGGCTGTGCTTTTCTTTGTAGTCTGTAATAGTTTGCAAGCCGTGCCACATCTGACGAGCATCCGAGCCGGTGTAGTACGATTCCATCTTAGTCCTGTATTGACACTTTAAAAAAGTACAATAACACAAAAAAGTGGAACGTTTTTTTTTTTTTTGTAATAAAAATGTCCAAATGACATCGGTTTTACCGGTTGTTAGGAAAAATAACGCATTTCTGATAAGAATTCAGTTCGGCTTCGATGCACATTTTTGTGGACGAAATACTATAAGCTTTTATGGTGCTTTTATGATGAATCCAGCACATTTACAGATTATATCTGACTGAGCATTGCATTCTCCCAAGATGCAGAAACAAACCAATCATATTTGTCCTTTTCCCAGGTCCTAATTTTGTCTACATTTGGTGTATCGTTTTACTGCTTACTTCTGCAGGAGTTATTTTAAAGGCTGTGCGAGAGGTTATAGACCTACAATCAGTCCAGATTTCAGTTTCCATTTAGCATATCTAAACAGTATAGGCTACAGTTCCCTTGAAATGCCATAGGCCTATTTGATGTCCAGTCATCTTGTGACTCGAATGTGTATAGTGCCTCACAATCATCACAGGTAAAGTAGCTGGCACTGCTACCATCCTCTTTTAATTTCCCTAATGGTCTTTGAAGCATGTCTACATACAGTGGGGCAAACAAGTATTTAGTCAGCCACCAATTGTGCAAGTTCTCCCACTTAAAAAGATGAGAGAGGCCTGTAATTTTCATCATAGGTACACTTCAACTATGACAACTTTGAAGCATATCTACATATCCTACATTACTCACCTCGTATGTGTATACTGTATTTTATACCATCTGCTGCATCTTGCCTCCACGGACATCGCTCATCCATATACTTATATGTGCATATATTCTCATTCATCCCTTTACATTTGTGTGGATAAGGTTGTCGTTGTGAATTTGTTAGAATACTTGTTTAGATATTACCGCACGGTCGGGAACTAGAAGGACAAGCATTTCGTAACACGAGCATTAACATCTGCAAACCATGTGTATGTGACCAATAAAATGAGAGTAAAATTTGATTAGAAAATTTGGTTTGACGCTATTCACCAAATCCTTTTCCGAAACATTACTTTTCCGGGCCTCCCTTCTCTTCATTTTCAACTCTCCTTTTGCAGCTTTTGTCTTATTGAATTACATTTTGACAGTGTCACTTTGTCTACCAGTTTCCAAAATCATTATTTGGCGATTGGCTGTGTAGGCTATTTGGTGCGTACAGCTTAGCCCTAAAGTTTAGGTTAATGCAGTAAGACCAGGAACCCTGAAATAATGAAAGAACAATCTCTGTGTAAAAGCAGCACTTGTTATGACACAGGCCAGGGGCCTAACTTTGGTCTCAGAGGTGTTATCCTGTCAGAGGTGTTATCCTGTCAGAGGTGTTATCCTGTCACTACAGTGGTTTCAGAGGTGTTATCCTGTCACTACAGTGGTTTCAGAGGTGTTACCCTGTCACTACAGTGGTTTCGGAGGTGTTATCCTGTCACTACAGTGGTTTCAGAGGTGTTATCCTGTCACTACAGTGGTTTCAGAGGTGTTATCCTGTCACTACAGTGGTTTCAGAGGTGTTATCCTGTCGCTACAGTGGTTTCAGAGGTGTTATCCTGTCACTACAGTGGTTTCAGGTGTTATCCTGTCACTACAGTGTTATCCTGTCACTACCGTGGTTTCAGAGGTGTTATCCTGTCACTACCGTGGTTTCAGAGGTGTTATCCTGTCACTACAGTGGTTTCAGAGGTGTTATCCTGTCACTACAGTGGTTTCAGAGGTGTTATCCTGTCACTACAGTGGTTTCAGAGGTGTTATCCTGTCACTACAGTGGTTTCAGAGGTGTTATCCTGTCACTACAGTGGTTTCAGAGGTGTTATCCTGTCAGAGGTGTTATCCTGTCACTACAGTGGTTTCAGAGGTGTTATCCTGTCACTACAGTGGTTTCAGAGGTGTTATCCTGTCACTACAGTGGTTTCAGAGGTGTTATCCTGTCACTACAGTGGTTTCAGAGGTGTTATCCTGTCACTACAGTGGTTTCAGAGGTGTTATCCTGTCACTACAGTGGTTTCAGAGGTGTTATCAGAGGGTGTTATCCTGTCACTACAGTGGTTTCAGAGGTGTTAGGTGGTTATCCTGTCAGAGGTGTTATCCTGTCACTACAGTGGTTTCAGAGGTGTTATCCTGTCAGAGGTGTTATCCTGTCACTACAGTGGTTTCAGAGGTGTTATCCTGTCAGAGGTGTTATCCTGTCACTACAGTGGTTTCAGAGGTGTTATCCTGTCACTACAGTGGTTTCAGAGGTGTTATCCTGTCACTACAGTGGTTTCAGAGGTGTTATCCTGTCACTACAGTGGTTTCAGAGGTGTTATCCTGTCACTACAGTGGTTTCAGAGGTGTTATCCTGTCACTACAGTGGTTTCAGAGGTGTTATCCTGTCACTACAGTGGTTTCAGGTGGGTTATCCTGTCACTACAGTGGACATTTCTCTCTGTGGACCTCTGTTTGTTCAGAGATGGCAGGCAAATCACACTTCAGGCAAAAACCTACATTTACATATTTCCTGTAAAGACATGGAAAGCGTTGTTTTTCTTTCTTCCCCTGTCTTCCCATGGTCACATTATGCAAATTACTTTGACCCAGATATTATAGGGCTACGAAAGCCCAAACTTCATTTAAAGCTTCAAATACCATTAGGGAAATTAAAACGATTACGTTTATGTACTGACAGTATCTTCAACATCAACACAGCAGCACTGAGCCCTGCACAGATGCACTGTGGAGAGATTTCCATCAACATTAGGGATAAATGCAGACTGACTCCACACTCTACACTGACTGAGTACTGGGACATCATTCAGAGGAAGAGCAGCTCCACTCCACACTGACTGAGTACTGGGACATCATTCAGAGGAAGAGCAGCTCCACTCCACACTGACTGAGTACTGGGACATCATGCAGAGGAAGAGCAGCTTCACTGGGCTCCTCATCACTGCTCTGTGTGCAGTGGTCTCCTGTTGTCTGAACAAACAGTTCCACTTTGTGAATGAAGGAGGAAAGACCTGGGAAAAGGCTCAGCAGTACTGCAGAGAGAAGTACATTGACCTGGCCTTCATCAGCAACCAAGACGAAGTAGATGAGTTCAATAACATATCAACAACGGATTATGTTTGGATTGGTCTGTACAGAGATCCCTCTCCCCCAACAGAGTGGAAGTGGTCTGGAGGGTGGAACTCATCATTCAGGTTTTGGGAGCAAGGCCAGCCAAACAATATCAATGGCAACCAGAACTGTGTCGATGTGAAGAACCATGAGATGAATGATAAGCAATGCACTGAAAAATATCCCTTCTTGTGCTTTGATCTGAACGTGGTCCTGGTGAAGGAGAACAAGACGTGGGAGGAGGCTCTGGATCACTGCAGGAAGCACTACACTGACCTCACCAGCCTGCTGTCTGAGAATGAGCAGCTCCTCGTCCAGAGAATGATGAATTCAAAGGGGGCCCAGACGGACCATGTGTGGACGGGACTGCGCTTCCTGGCCAGCGAGTGGCTGTGGGTGAACGGGGACCCCCTGGAGTACCAGGCCTGGACCGGGGGGAGGCTGCCCCACTGCCCCGCCCAACACCTCCGCTGTGGGACCCTGGCCAGAGAGGGAGAGATTTGGGGAACCAGGGGCTGCGAGGAGAGAAGGAACTTTCTCTGCTCCAAATTAGTGACTCCTAGAGGAGACAGGCATGTATGCGTGTGGTGATAACTGATGTAAAAACGTATGAAATATCAATATTTACTAGAGCAATAATTTGCATTAAAACACTATTTAACCTGAAAAACCTCTTTCCCAAGGTGTGTTCTCTGTTTGACCATATCTATTCACACTGCATTTTAAACTAAATGTTCATTAAACCTGTAGTAATTAAAACAATGGACATTTTACTCTATACTGTTATAGCAAATGTAGAATAGTTAGCAGGTACTGTACAACCAACTTTGTTATACTGTAATAAACACTGTTAGTAAGAGTCATCTTTCTGTCTTCATCATTTGATTCATAGCTAAGGAATACAGTAATACACACTGTTAGGAAGAGTCATCTTTCTGTCTTCATCATTTGATTCATAGCTAAGGAATACAGTAATACACACTGTTAGGAAGAGTCATACACACTGTTAGGAAGAGTCATCTTTCTGTCTTCATCATTTGATTCATAGCTAAGGAATACAGTAATACACACTGTTAGGAAGAGTCATCTTTCTGTCTTCATCATTTGATTCATAGCTAATACACACTGTACAGTAATACACACTGTTAGGAAGAGTCATCTTTCTGTCTTCATCATTTGATTCATAGCTAAGGAATACAGTCATACACACTGTTAGGAAGAGTGTTGGATCCTGTATTTTACATTATAGCCATTACCATAGGAAGAGTGATTGAATATTATCTGCTCTTTCTGTTGGCTTGTGTGGATGTATGTGTGTGTTATGCAACATAGCTGACTTGAAACATTGATAACAGTTTCAGGGCCATGGGACTTTCTCATGATGGAAAAATACAGAGTAGCATGAAGACAGGAACTGTTCAATGAGTTGGGAGGGGGGCACATTCAGAGCGGGGTGTTGCGAGAACAAGCGGTCTTTTTGTTAGATAACAGGAGCCAGGTGCGAGATAACGGTATGGAGCATGAGAGCCTGGATGTTCTTCAATACAGTTACATCTATCAACAGAAGCGCCAAGAGGCGGGGACCCGCCTGAGCACCTGCAATAGGCTGAGCAAGTTTAAACCACGCTCAGTCTCTACTGTGATAGGCCAACAGACGGGTTATAACTGTCTATCACAGTATAAAGAATAATGTTTACATACATCTTGTCAGTTCTCTGTTCTGCCCTGCGTGGTATTACAGTGAGCCCGTATATACGAAAGTTGCATTTGCCATTTATTACTTAGCTAATAAAAAATACATAGTATAACATCGGTGACTCATTGTTATATTTATCCTGATACCAGATTCGAATTTACGCAACTCTAACAAGAGTAATCTTTCTATCTTCATCATTTGATTCATAGCTAAGGAATACAGTAATACACACTGTTAGAAAGAGTCATCTGTCTTCATCATTTGATTCATATCTAAGGAATACAAATCACTTTTTAGAAAGTCTAAAGTATCTTTTTTTCTGCATGTTCCTGTAAGAGATGATTTTAGGATGATGATAAAGGAGGAAACCGGTACTAAGTCATGTCAGGCAGTTAAACACAGAGTCCTTCTAAATCCACGAGGAAATCAACATGATGGCTAAAATATTAGGCCTACATCTAGTCATAGTTCCTTTAATTACTGGCAGTATGTTCAACATCAAAACAGAGTCCTTCTAAAACCACGAGGAAATCAACATGATGGCTAAAATATTAGGCCTACATCTAGTCATAGTTCCTTTAATTACTGACAGTATGTTCAACATCAACACAGAGTCCTTCTAAAACCACGAGGAAATCAACATGATGGCTAAAATATTAGGCCTACATCTAGTCATAGTTCCTTTAATTACTGACAGTATGTTCAACATCAACACAGAGTCCTTCTAAAACCACGAGGAAATCAACATGATGGCTAAAATATTAGGCCTACATCTAGTCATAGTTCCTTTAATTACTGACAGTATGTTCAACATCAACACAGAGTCCTTCTAAAACCACGAGGAAATCAACATGATGGCTAAAATATTAGGCCTACATTATCGTTGCGTCTATTACAGGTATTAGTTGAAGCTCAGTGTTAAATTCAAACCCCCCTACAATCATACCTAAGCAAATATGACACCAATTTCGATTAAAATTGCAAATACCCCCTAACTAGCTCTATGGTGGTATTCAAGCTGAGGTTAATCCATAAATGCAAGCAGATGTATTGATTAGCCTGTTAGCTAACTAGCTAATGTTAGCTTGCTTGTACAAAGTCCAGTGGTTAGCCTCAGTAGCTAGCTAATACCAGTCAGCTGAAAGCTAGCTAGCTAGCTATCAAACAGGCAAATAAAGGTAGCTAGACAATACATGTACATTTGTTTTAATTAATTAGGTAGCAAGCTAACTAGTTAATGTTATACCAGTCAGATGAGAGCTAACGTTGGCTGGGTAGCTAACCAACAAACAAGGAAAGCTAGCTATATTTGGCCAATTTCATATTAGGCTGAAGTCATCATGTGTAAACTGTTGATGTAGACACATGCATGTTATTGGAGCACAAACAAACATGCAAAAATAAGATAGCGAACATCCTTGGCTGCTATGATAGCCAGTTAACGTTAACTAGCTAGGTAACGTTAACTAACGTGTATGGACAGTTCATGCATCACAATATATCATACTTTCTTACAAAAGAAACATAGCTAGTTAACAGCATCACTGTTTCAAACATGTAGAATACAATCCAGCTCCTGCCACGTCATTATCATGATCCACATTTGTGCTGACTGATTAACACAGTGTCAAGTTACTGTTCAGTGTTCAGGGGTGGTAGATGCTGCACCCCCGGGTAAAACAACACCAGAATAAATCATTAAGGGGGTTAGATTCATCTGGCCCGTGTACCGTGTCGGCATGTTTTGCCATGGCTAAAAATGTATCGCATTCGATTTGAAACTGGGCTGCCACCGGAAGTGAGCCTGGTGCCCGCTCTGTCCGGCGGCGAAGTCGGCTCAAAAAAAAAGTGAGGTAATTAAGAACGTGTGGTAATGAGAAGTGGTGTAAAGTACTTACGTTAAAAATACTTTCAACTACTTAAGTCATTTTTTTTTTGGGGGGGGGTGTATCTGTACATTATTATTTATATTTTTGACAACGTTTACTTTTACTTCACTACATTCCTAAAGAAAATAATGTACTTTTTACTCCATACATTTTCCATGACTTGGTAGAGCATGGGTGGAACAGGCATTGTTGTCCTCATGTGAATTTCCTTTCTTTTTCGGCTTCAGACCAATGCCTATTCTCACTTAAAATGTTGTTTTTTAATCTTGGACTTCTTTCTTTAATTACTGACAGTATCTTCAACAGCAGCACTGAGCCCTGCACAGATCCCCTGTGGAGAGATTTCCATCAACATTTTGGATACAATTTATTTTGGACCACATTTTGGATAAAGTTTATTTTGGACCATTGGACTGTGATAGATTGTCCATGTGTCTCGGGCAACACTTTACTTTATAGATACAGGCCTTATTTTACAGCTGTATTCCAGGTTGAGAAAGAGCAGTGTGTGTTTTTTAATGTGTTTTTAAGGAATATTTATTTGTTTGTTCATTTGTATACAACAACATAAAAGCTATCTAATTGGTTGCCAGTGTGTAGGTGAGCTAAGGAAGCGTTCTAATTGGTGAGTTTGGTGAACAGGTGAGTTAAGGAATCCACTCTGATTGGTGGGCTGGGATCAGTATAAAGTATATATGGTGGTCATAAGAGCAGCAGCAGGCTCAGCTCCACTCCACACCGTCTAAGTATTGGGACATCATTCAGAGGAAGAGCAGCTTCACTGGGCTCCTCATCACTGCTCTGTGTGCAACGGTCTCTGATCTGCTGGTAGAAGACAGGTGCTCTATAGTTCTGACTGCTGGTAGAAGACAGGTGCTCTATAGTGCTGACTGCTGCCAGAAGACAGGTGCTCTATAGTTCTGACTGCTGGTAGAAGACAGGTGCTCTATAGTTCTGACTGCTGGTAGAAGACAGGTGCTCTATAGTGCTGACTGCTGGTAGAAGACAGGTGCTCTATAGTGCTGACTGCTGGTAGAAGACAGGTGCTCTATAGTTCTGACTGCTGGCAGAAGACAGGTGCTCTATAGTGCTGACTGCTGGTAGAAGACAGGTGCTCTATAGTTCTGACTGCTGGCAGAAGACAGGTGCTATATAGTTCTGCTGGTACTGCTGGTAGAAGACAGGTGCTCTATAGTGCTGACTGCTGGCAGAAGACAGGTGCTCTATAGTGCTGACTGCTGGTAGAAGACAGGTGCTCTATAGTTCTGACTGCTGGTAGAAGACAGGTGCTCTATAGTGCTGACTGCTGGTAGAAGACAGGTGCTCTATAGTTCTGACTGCTGGTAGAAGACAGGTGCTCTATAGTGCTGACTGCTGGTAGAAGACAGGTGCTCTATAGTTCTGACTGCTGGCAGAAGACAGGTGCTCTATAGTTCTGACTGCTGCCAGAAGACAGGTGCTCTATAGTTCTGACTGCTGGTAGAAGACAGGTGCTCTATAGTGCTGACTGCTGATAGAAGACAGGTGCTCTATAGTTCTGACTGCTGCCAGAAGACAGGTGCTCTATAGTTCTGACTGCTGCCAGAAGACAGGTGCTCTATAGTGCTGACTGCTGGCAGAAGACAGGTGCTCTATAGTGCTGACTGCTGGCAGAAGACAGGTTCTCTATAGTGCTGACTGCTGGCAGAAGACAGGTTCTCTATAGTGCTGACTGCTGGCAGAAGACAGGTGTTCTATAGTGCTGACTGCTGGCAGAAGACAGGTGCTCTATAGTGCTGACTGCTGGCAGAAGACAGGTGCTCTATAGTGCTGACTGCTGGCAGAAGACAGGTGCTCTATAGTTCTGACTGCTGGTAGAAGACAGGTGCTCTATAGTGCTGACTGCTGCCAGAAGACAGGTGCTCTATAGTTCTGACTGCTGCCAGAAGACAGGTTCTCTATAGTGCTGACTGCTGGCAGAAGACAGGTGATCTATAGTGCTGACTGCTGGCAGAAGACAGGTGTTCTATAGTGCTGACTGCTGCCAGAAGACAGGTGCTCTATAGTGCTGACTGCTGGCAGAAGACAGGTGCTCTATAGTGCTGACTGCTGCCAGAAGACAGGTGCTCTATAGTGCTGAGTGCTGGCAGAAGACAGGTGCTCTATAGTTCTGACTGCTGGCAGAAGACAGGTGCTCTATGCTCTATAAGACAGGTGCCTAGTTCTGACTGCTGGCAGAAGACAGGTGCTCTATAGTGCTGACTGCTGGCAGAAGACAGGTGATCTATAGTGCTGACTGCTGGCAGAAGACAGGTGCTCTATAGTTCTGACTGCTGGCAGAAGACAGGTGCTCTATAGTGCTGACTGCTGGCAGAAGACAGGTGCTCTATAGTGCTGACTGCTGGCAGAAGACAGGTGCTCTATAGTGCTGACTGCTGGCAGAAGACAGGTGCTCTATAGTTCTGACTGCTGGTAGAAGACAGGTGATCTATAGTTCTGACTGCTGGCAGAAGACAGGTGCTCTATAGTGCTGACTGCTGGCAGAAGACAGGTGCTCTATAGTTCTGACTGCTGGCAGAAGATAGGTGCTCTATAGTGCTGACTGCTGGTAGAAGACAGGTGCTCTATAGTGCTGACTGCTGGTAGAAGACAGGTGCTCTATAGTGCTGACTGCTGGTAGAAGACAGGTGCTCTATAGTTCTGACTGCTGCCAGAAGACAGGTGCTCTATAGTGCTGACTGCTGGCAGAAGACAGGTGGTCTATAGTGCTGACTGCTGGTAGAAGACAGGTGCTCTATAGTGCTGACTGCTGGCAGAAGACAGGTGCTCTATAGTGCTGACTGCTGGCAGAAGACAGGTGCTCTATAGTGCTGACTGCTGGCAGAAGACAGGTGTTCTATAGTGCTGACTGCTGCCAGAAGACAGGTGCTCTATAGTGCTGACTGCTGGCAGAAGACAGGTGCTCTATAGTGCTGACTGCTGCCAGAAGACAGGTGCTCTATAGTGCTGACTGCTGGCAGAAGACAGGTGCTCTATAGTTCTGACTGCTGGCAGAAGACAGGTGCTCTATAGTTCTGACTGCTGGCAGAAGACAGGTGCTCTATAGTGCTGACTGCTGGCAGAAGACAGGTGCTCTATAGTGCTGACTGCTGGCAGAAGACAGGTGCTCTATAGTTCTGACTGCTGGCAGAAGACAGGTGCTCTATAGTGCTGACTGCTGGCAGAAGACAGGTGCTCTATAGTGCTGACTGCTGGCAGAAGACAGGTGCTCTATAGTTCTGACTGCTGGCAGAAGACAGGTGCTCTATAGTGCTGACTGCTGGTAGAAGACAGGTGCTCTATAGTGCTGACTGCTGGCAGAAGACAGGTGCTCTATAGTGCTGACTGCTGGTAGAAGACAGGTGCTCTATAGTTCTGACTGCTGCTGGTAGAAGACAGGTGCTCTATAGTGCTGACTGCTGGCAGAAGACAGGTGCTCTATAGTGCTGACTGCTGGTAGAAGACAGGTGCTCTATAGTGCTGACTGCTGGCAGAAGACAGGTGCTCTATAGTGCTGACTGCTGGCAGAAGACAGGTGCTCTATAGTGCTGACTGCTGGCAGAAGACAGGTGCTCTATAGTGCTGACTGCTGGCAGAAGACAGGTGCTCTATAGTGCTGACTGCTGGCAGAAGACAGGTGCTCTATAGTGCTGACTGCTGGCAGAAGACAGGTGCTCTATAGTGCTGACTGCTGGCAGAAGACAGGTGCTCTATATGCTGACTGCTGGTAGAAGACAGGTGCTCTATAGTTCTGACTGCTGGCAGAAGACAGGTGCTCTATAGTTCTGACTGCTGGCAGAAGACAGGTGCTCTATAGTGCTGACTGCTGGCAGAAGACAGGTGCTCTATAGTGCTGACTGCTGTGCTGAGAAGACAGGTGCTCTATAGTGCTGACTGCTGGCAGAAGACAGGTGCTCTATAGTGCTGACTGCTGGCAGAAGACAGGTGCTCTAGTGCTGACTGCAGGTGCTCTATAGTGCTGACTGCTGGCAGAAGACAGGTGCTCTAGACAGGTGCTCTATAGTGCTGACTGCTGGCAGAAGACAGGTGCTCTATAGTGCTGAGGTGACTGCTGCAGAAGACAGGTGCTCTATAGTGCTGACTGCTGGCAGAAGACAGGTGCTCTATAGTGCTGACTGCTGGCAGAAGACAGGTGCTCTATAGTGCTGACTGCTGGCAGAAGACAGGTGCTCTATAGTGCTGACTGCTGACTGCTGGCAGAAGACAGGTGCTCTATAGTGCTGACTGCTGGCAGAAGACAGGTGATCTATAGTGCTGACTGCTGCCAGAAGACAGGTGCTCTATAGTTCTGACTGCTGGTAGAAGACAGGTGCTCTATAGTGCTGACTGCTGGCAGAAGACAGGTGCTCTATAGTGCTGACTGCTGGTAGAAGACAGGTGATCTATAGTGCTGACTGCTGGCAGAAGACAGGTGCTCTATAGTGCTGACTGCTGGTAGAATACAGGTGCTCTATAGTGCTGACTGACTGCTGGCAGGACAGGTGCTCTATAGTGCTGACTGCTGGCAGAAGACAGGTGCTCTATAGTGCTGACTGCTGGCAGAAGACAGGTGCTCTATAGTGCTGACTGCTGGTAGAAGACAGGTGCTCTATACTGCTGACTGCTGGTAGAAGACAGGTGCTCTATAGTGCTGACTGCTGGCAGAAGACAGGTGCTCTATAGTGCTGCTCTATAGTGCTGACTGCTGGTAGAAGACAGTGCTCTAGAAGACAGGTGCTCTGATAGTTCTGACTGCTGGCAGAAGACAGGTGCTCTATAGTTCTGCTGACTGCTGGCAGAAGACAGGTGCTCTATAGTGCTGACTGCTGGCAGAAGACAGGTGCTCTATAGTGCTGACTGCTGGCAGAAGACAGGTGCTCTATAGTTCTGACTGCTGGCAGAAGACAGGTGCTCTATAGTGCTGACTGCTGGCAGAAGACAGGTGCTCTATAGTGCTGACTGCTGGTAGAAGACAGGTGCTCTATAGTGCTGACTGCTGGTAGAAGACAGGTGCTCTATAGTTCTGACTGCTGGCAGAAGACAGGTGCTCTATAGTGCTGACTGCTGGTAGAAGACAGGTGCTCTATAGTGCTGACTGCTGAGAAGACAGGTGCTCTATAGTTCTGACTGCTGGCAGAAGACAGGTGCTCTATAGTGCTGACTGCTGGCAGAAGACAGGTGCTCTATAGTGCTGACTGCTGGCAGAAGACAGGTGCTCTATAGTGCTGACTGCTGGCAGAAGACAGGTGCTCTATAGTTCTGACTGCTGGCAGAAGACAGGTGCTCTATAGTGCTGACTGCTGGCAGAAGACAGGTGCTCTATAGTTCTGACTGCTGGCAGAAGACAGGTGCTCTATAGTGCTGACTGCTGGCAGAAGACAGGTGCTCTATAGTGCTGACTGCTGGCAGAAGACAGGTGCTCTATAGTTCTGACTGCTGGGTGCAGAAGACAGGTGCTCTATAGTTCTGACTGCTGGTAGAAGACAGGTGCTCTATAGTGCTGACTGCTGGCAGAAGACAGGTGCTCTATAGTTCTGACTGCTGGTAGAAGACAGGTGCTCTATAGTGCTGACTGCTGGCAGAAGACAGGTGATCTATAGTGCTGACTGCTGCCAGAAGACAGGTGCTCTATAGTGCTGACTGCTGGTAGAAGACAGGTGCTCTATAGTGCTGACTGCTGGTAGAAGACAGGTGCTCTATAGTGCTGACTGCTGGTAGAAGACAGGTGCTCTATAGTGCTGACTGCTGGTAGAAGACAGGTGATCTATAGTGCTGACTGCTGGTAGAAGACAGGTGCTCTATAGTTCTGACTGCTGGTAGAAGACAGGTGCTCTATAGTGCTGACTGCTGGTAGAAGACAGGTGCTCTATAGTGCTGACTGCTGCCAGAAGACAGGTGCTCTATAGTGCTGACTGCTGGTAGAAGACAGGTGCTCTATAGTTCTGACTGCTGGCAGAAGACAGGTGCTCTATAGTGCTGACTGCTGGTAGAAGACAGGTGCTCTATAGTGCTGACTGCTGGCAGAAGACAGGTGCTCTATAGTGCTGACTGCTGGTAGAAGACAGGTGCTCTATAGTGCTGACTGCTGGTAGAAGACAGGTGCTCTATAGTGCTGACTGCTGGTAGAAGACAGGTGCTCTATAGTGCTGACTGCTGGCAGAAGACTGCTGTGCTGACTGCTGGCAGAAGACAGGTGCCCTATAGTGCTGACTGCTGGCAGAAGACAGGTGCTCTATAGTGCTGACTGCTGGCAGAAGACAGGTGCTCTATAGTGCTGACTGCTGCCAGAAGACAGGTGCTCTATAGTGCTGACTGCTGGTAGAAGACAGGTGCTCTATAGTGCTGACTGCTGGTAGAAGACAGGTGCTCTATAGTGCTGACTGCTGGCAGAAGACAGGTGCTGACTGCTGGCAGAAGACAGGTGCTCTATAGTGCTGACTGCTGGCAGAAGACAGGTGCTCTATAGTGCTGACTGCTGGCAGAAGACAGGTGCTCTATAGTGCTGACTGCTGGTAGAAGACAGGTGCTCTATAGTGCTGACTGCTGGCAGAAGACAGGTGCTCTATAGTGCTGACTGCTGGCAGAAGACAGGTGCTCTATAGTGCTGACTGCTGGCAGAAGACAGGTGCTCTATAGTGCTGACTGCTGGCAGAAGACAGGTGCTCTATAGTGCTGACTGCTGGCAGAAGACAGGTGCTCTATAGTGCTGACTGCTGGTAGAAGACAGGTGCTCTATAGTGCTGACTGCTGGCAGAAGACAGGTGCTCTATAGTTCTGACTGCTGGTAGAAGACAGGTGCTCTATAGTGCTGACTGCTGGTAGAAGACAGGTGCTCTATAGTGCTGACTGCTGCCAGAAGACAGGTGCTCTATAGTGCTGACTGCTGGTAGAAGACAGGTGCTCTATAGTTCTGACTGCTGGCAGAAGACAGGTGCTCTATAGTGCTGACTGCTGGTAGAAGACAGGTGCTCTATAGTGCTGACTGCTGGCAGAAGACAGGTGCTCTATAGTGCTGACTGCTGGTAGAAGACAGGTGCTCTATAGTGCTGACTGCTGGTAGAAGACAGGTGCTCTATAGTGACTGAGAAGACTGCTCTATAGTGCTGACTGCTGGCAGAAGACAGGTGCTCTATAGTGCTGACTGCTGGTAGAAGACAGGTGCTCTATAGTGCTGACTGCTGGCAGAAGACAGGTGCTCTATAGTGCTGACTGCTGGCAGAAGACAGGTGCTCTATAGTGCTGACTGCTGGCAGAAGACAGGTGCTCTGACTAGTGCTGACTGCTGCCAGGTGCTCTAGAAGACAGGTGCTCTATAGTGCTGACTGCTGGTAGAAGACAGGTGCTCTATAGTGCTGACTGCTGGCAGAAGACAGGTGCTCTATAGTGCTGACTGCTGGTAGAAGACAGGTGCTCTATAGTGCTGACTGCTGCCAGAAGACAGGTGCTCTATAGTGCTGACTGCTGGTAGAAGACAGGTGCTCTATAGTGCTGACTGCTGGCACTGAAAGACAGGTGCTCTATAGTGCTGACTGCTGGTAGAAGACAGGTGCTCTATAGTGCTGACTGCTGGTAGAAGACAGGTGCTCTATAGTGCTGACTGCTGGCAGAAGACAGGTGCTCTATAGTGCTGACTGCTGGCAGAAGACAGGTGCTCTATAGTGCTGACTGCTGGCAGAAGACAGGTGCTCTATAGTGCTGACTGCTGGCAGAAGACAGGTGCTCTATAGAAGACAGGTGCTGACTGCTGGTAGAAGACAGGTGCTCTATAGTGCTGACTGCTGGCAGAAGACAGGTGCTCTATAGTGCTGACTGCTGGCAGAAGGCAGGTGCTCTATAGTGCTGACTGCTGGTAGAAGACAGGTGCTCTATAGTGCTGACTGCTGGTATAAGACAGGTGCTCTATAGTGCTGACTGCTGGCAGAAGACAGGTGCTCTATAGTGCTGACTGCTGGTAGAAGACAGGTGCTCTATAGTGCTGACTGCTGGTAGAAGACAGGTGCTCTATAGTGCTGACTGCTGGTAGAAGACAGGTGCTCTATAGTGCTGACTGCTGGTAGAAGACAGGTGCTCTATAGTGCTGACTGCTGGTAGAAGACAGGTGCTCTATAGTGCTGACTGCTGGTAGAAGACAGGTGCTCTATAGTTCTGACTGCTGGTAGAAGACAGGTGCTCTATAGTGCTGACTGCTGGTAGAAGACAGGTGCTCTGACTGCTGGCAGAAGACAGGTGCTGTGCTGACTGCTGGTAGAAGACAGGTGCTCTATAGTGCTGACTGCTGGTAGAAGACAGGTGCTCTATAGTGCTGACTGCTGGTAGAAGACAGGTGCTCTATAGTGCTGACTGCTGGTAGAAGACAGGTGCTCTATAGTGACTGAAGACAGGTGCTCTATAGGCAGAAGACAGGTGCTCTATAGTGCTGACTGCTGGCAGAAGACAGGTGCTCTATAGTGCTGACTGCTGGTAGAAGACAGGTGCTCTATAGTGCTGACTGCTGGCAGAAGACAGGTGCTCTATAGTGCTGACTGCTGGTAGAAGACAGGTGCTCTATAGTGCTGACTGCTGGTAGAAGACAGGTGCTCTATAGTGCTGACTGCTGGTAGAAGACAGGTGCTCTATAGTGCTGACTGCTGGTAGAAGACAGGTGCTCTATAGTGCTGACTGCTGGTAGAAGACAGGTGCTCTATAGTGCTGACTGCTGGTAGAAGACAGGTGCTCTATAGTGCTGACTGCTGGTAGAAGACAGGTGCTCTATAGTGCTGACTATAGTGCTGACTGCTGGACAGGTGCTCTAGAAGACAGGTGCTCTATAGTGCTGACTGCTGGTAGAAGACAGGTGCTCTATAGTGCTGACTGCTGGCAGAAGACAGGTGCTCTATAGTGCTGACTGCTGGTAGAAGACAGGTGCTCTATAGTGCTGACTGCTGGCAGAAGACAGGTGCTCTATAGTGCTGACTGCTGGCAGAAGACAGGTGCTCTATAGTGCTGACTGCTGGTAGAAGACAGGTGCTCTATAGTGCTGACTGCTGGTAGAAGACAGGTGCTCTATAGTGCTGACTGCTGGTAGAAGACAGGTGCTCTATAGTGCTGACTGCTGGTAGAAGACAGGTGCTCTATAGTGCTGACTGCTGGTAGAAGACAGGTGCTCTATAGTGCTGACTGCTGGTAGAAGACAGGTGCTCTATAGTGCTGACTGCTGGTAGAAGACAGGTGCTCTATAGTGCTGACTGCTGGTAGAAGACAGGTGCTCTATAGTGCTGACTGCTGGTAGAAGACAGAAGACAGGTGCTCTATAGTGCTGACTGCTGGTAAGAAGGTGCTCTACACTGCTGGTGAAGACAGGTGCTCTATAGTGCTGACTGCTGGCAGAAGACAGGTGCTCTATAGTGCTGACTGCTGGCAGAAGACAGGTGCTCTATAGTGCTGACTGCTGGTAGAAGACAGGTGCTCTATAGTGCTGACTGCTGGCTGACTGCTGGCAGAAGACAGGTGCTCTATAGTGCTGACTGCTGGCAGAAGACAGGTGCTCTATAGTGCTGACTGCTGGTAGAAGACAGGTGCTCTATAGTGCTGACTGCTGGTAGAAGACAGGTGCTCTATAGTGCTGAGTGCTGACTGACTGCTGGTAGAAGACAGGTGCTCTATAGTGCTGACTGCTGGTAGAAGACAGGTGCTCTATAGTGCTGACTGCTGGACAGGTGCTCTAGAAGACAGGTGCTCTATAGTGCTGACTGCTGGTAGAAGACAGGTGCTCTATAGTGCTGACTGCTGGTAGAAGACAGGTGCTCTGATAGTGCTGACTGCTGGTAGAAGACAGGTGCTCTATAGTGCTGACTGCTGGTAGAAGACAGGTGCTATAGTGCTGACTGCTGGTAGAAGACAGGTGCTCTATAGTGCTGACTGCTGGTAGAAGACAGGTGCTCTATAGTGCTGACTGCTGGTAGAAGACAGGTGCTCTATAGTGCTGACTGCTGGTAGAAGACAGGTGCTCTATAGTGCTGACTGCTGGTAAGACAGGTGCTCTATAGTGCTGACTGCTGGCAGAAGACAGGTGCTCTATAGTGCTGACTGCTGGTAGAAGACAGGTGCTCTATAGTGCTGACTGCTGGTAGAAGACAGGTGCTCTATAGTGCTGACTGCTGGTAGAAGACAGGTGCTCTATAGTGCTGACTGCTGGTAGAAGACAGGTGCTCTATAGTGCTGACTGCTGGCAGAAGACAGGTGCTCTATAGTGCTGACTGCTGGTGCTCTAGAAGACAGGTGCTCTATAGTGCTGACTGCTGGTAGAAGACAGGTGCTCTATAGTGCTGACTGCTGGTAGAAGACAGGTGCTCTATAGTGCTGACTGCTGGTAGAAGACAGGTGCTCTATAGTGCTGACTGCTGGTAGAAGACAGGTGCTCTATAGTGCTGACTGCTGGTAGAAGACAGGTGCTCTATAGTGCTGACTGCTGGTAGAAGACAGGTGCTCTATAGTGCTGACTGCTGGTAGAAGACAGGTGCTCTATAGTGCTGACTGCTGGTAGAAGACAGGTGCTCTATAGTGCTGACTGCTGGTAGAAGACAGGTGCTCTATAGTGCTGACTGCTGGTAGAAGACAGGTGCTCTATAGTGCTGACTGCTGGTAGAAGACAGGTGCTCTATAGTGCTGACTGCTGGTAGAAGACAGGTGCTCTATAGTGCTGACTGCTGGTAGAAGACAGGTGCTCTATAGTGCTGACTGCTGGTAGAAGACAGGTGCTCTATAGTGCTGACTGCTGGTGCTGAGAAGACAGGTGCTCTATAGTGCTGACTGCTGGTAGAAGACAGGTGCTCTATAGTGCTGACTGCTGGTAGAAGACAGGTGCTCTATAGTGCTGACTGCTGGTAGAAGACAGGTGCTCTATAGTGCTGACTGCTGGTAGAAGACAGGTGCTCTATAGTGCTGACTGACTGCTCTATAGTTGACTGCTGGTAGAAGACAGGTGCTCTATAGTGCTGACTGCTGGTAGAAGACAGGTGCTCTATAGTTCTGACTGCTGGTAGAAGACAGGTGCTCTATAGTGCTGACTGCTGGCAGAAGACAGGTGCTCTATAGTGCTGACTGCTGGTAGAAGACAGGTGCTCTATAGTGCTGACTGCTGGTAGAAGACAGGTGCTCTATAGTGCTGACTGCTGGTAGAAGACAGGTGCTCTATAGCTGACTGCTGGTAGAAGACAGGTGCTCTATAGTGCTGACTGCTGGTAGAAGACAGGTGCTCTATAGTGCTGACTGCTGGCAGAAGACAGGTGCTCTATAGTGCTGAAGACAGGTGCTCTATAGTGCTGACTGCTGGTAGAAGACAGGTGCTCTATAGTGCTGACTGCTGGTAGAAGACAGGTGCTCTATAGTGCTGACTGCTGGTAGAAGACAGGTGCTCTATAGTGCTGACTGCTGGCAGAAGACAGGTGCTCTATAGTGCTGACTGCTGGTAGAAGACAGGTGCTCTATAGTGCTGACTGCTGGTAGAAGACAGGTGCTCTATAGTGCTGACTGCTGGTAGAAGACAGGTGCTCTGATAGTGCTGACTGCTGGCAGAAGACAGGTGCTCTATAGTGCTGACTGCTGGTAGAAGACAGGTGCTCTATAGTGCTGACTGCTGGCAGAAGACAGGTGCTCTATAGTGCTGACTGCTGGCAGAAGACAGGTGCTCTATAGTGCTGACTGCTGGCAGAAGACAGGTGCTCTATAGTGCTGACTGCTGGCAGAAGACAGGTGCTCTATAGTGCTGACTGCTGGCAGAAGACAGGTGCTCTATAGTGCTGACTGCTGGTAGAAGACAGGTGCTCTATAGTGCTGACTGCTGGTAGAAGACAGGTGCTCTATAGTGCTGACTGCTGGTAGAAGACAGGTGCTCTATAGTGCTGACTGCTGGTAGAAGACAGGTGCTCTATAGTGCTGACTGCTGGTAGAAGACAGGTGCTCTATAGTGCTGACTGCTGGTAGTGCTGAAGACAGGTGCTCTATAGTTCTGACTGCTGGTAGAAGACAGGTGCTCTATAGTGCTGACTGCTGGTAGAAGACAGGTGCTCTATAGTGCTGACTGCTGGTAGAAGACAGGTGCTCTATAGTGCTGACTGCTGGTAGAAGACAGGTGCTCTATAGTGCTGACTGCTGGCAGAAGACAGGTGCTCTATAGTGCTGACTGCTGGTGCTGGAAGACAGGTGCTCTATAGTGCTGACTGCTGGCAGAAGACAGGTGCTCTATAGTGCTGACTGCTGGTAGAAGACAGGTGCTCTATAGTGCTGACTGCTGGCAGAAGACAGGTGCTCTATAGTGCTGACTGCTGGTAGAAGACAGGTGCTCTATAGTGCTGACTGCTGGTAGAAGACAGGTGCTCTATAGTGCTGACTGCTGGTAGAAGACAGGTGCTCTATAGTGCTGACTGCTGGCAGAAGACAGGTGCTCTAGTGCTGACTGCTGCAGGTGCTCTACTGACTGGTAGAAGACAGGTGCTCTATAGTGCTGACTGCTGGTAGAAGACAGGTGCTCTATAGTGCTGACTGCTGGTAGAAGACAGGTGCTCTATAGTGCTGACTGCTGGTAGAAGACAGGTGCTCTATAGTGCTGACTGCTGGCAGAAGACAGGTGCTCTATAGTGCTGACTGCTGGCAGAAGACAGGTGCTCTATAGTGCTGACTGCTGGTAGAAGACAGGTGCTCTATAGTGCTGACTGCTGGTAGAAGACAGGTGCTCTATAGTGCTGACTGCTGGTAGAAGACAGGTGCTCTATAGTGCTGACTGCTGGTAGAAGACAGGTGCTCTATAGTGCTGACTGCTGGTAGAAGACAGGTGCTCTATAGTTCTGACTGCTGGTAGAAGACAGGTGCTCTATAGTGCTGACTGCTGGTAGAAGACAGGTGCTCTATAGTGCTGACTGCTGGTAGAAGACAGGTGCTCTATAGTGCTGACTGCTGGTAGAAGACAGGTGCTCTATAGTGCTGACTGCTGGTAGAAGACAGGTGCTCTATAGTGCTGACTGCTGGTAGAAGACAGGTGCTCTATAGTGCTGACTGCTGGCAGAAGACAGGTGCTCTATAGTGCTGACTGCTGGTAGAAGACAGGTGCTGTGCTGCTGGTAGAAGACAGGTGCTCTATAGTGCTGACTGCTGGTAGAAGACAGGTGCTCTATAGTGCTGACTGCTGGTAGAAGACAGGTGATCTATAGTGCTGACTGCTGGTAGAAGACAGGTGCTCTATAGTGCTGACTGCTGGTAGAAGACAGGTGCTCTATAGTGCTGACTGCTGGTAGAAGACAGGTGCTCTATAGTGCTGACTGCTGGTAGAAGACAGGTGCTCTATAGTGCTGACTGCTGGTAGAAGACAGGTGCTCTATAGTGCTGACTGCTGGTAGAAGACAGGTGCTCTATAGTGCTGACTGCTGGCAGAAGACAGGTGCTCTATAGTGCTGACTGCTGGAAGAAGACAGGTGATCTATAGTGCTGACTGCTGGCAGAAGACATGTGCTCTATAGTGCTGACTGCTGGTAGAAGACAGGTGCTCTATAGTGCTGACTGCTGGCAGAAGACAGGTGCTGACTAGAAGACAGGTGCTCTAGTGCTGACTGCTGGTAGAAGACAGGTGCTCTATAGTGCTGACTGCTGGTAGAAGACAGGTGCTCTATAGTGCTGACTGCTGGTAGAAGACAGGTGCTCTATAGTGCTGACTGCTGGTAGAAGACAGGTGCTCTATAGTGCTGACTGCTGGTAGAAGACAGGTGCTCTATAGTGCTGACTGCTGGTAGAAGACAGGTGCTCTATAGTGCTGACTGCTGGTAGAAGACAGGTGCTCTATAGTGCTGACTGCTGGTAGAAGACAGGTGCTCTATAGTGCTGACTGCTGGTAGAAGACAGGTGCTCTATAGTGCTGACTGCTGGTAGAAGACAGGTGCTCTATAGTGCTGACTGCTGGTAGAAGACAGGTGCTCTATAGTGACTGCTGACAGGTGCTGGCTGACTGCTGGTCAAAGACAGGTGCTCTATAGTGCTGACTGCTGGTAGAAGACAGGTGCTCTATAGTGCTGACTGCTGGTAGAAGACAGGTGCTCTATAGTGCTGACTGCTGGTAGAAGACAGGTGCTCTATAGTGCTGACTGCTGGTAGAAGACAGGTGCTCTATAGTGCTGACTGCTGGCAGACAGGTGCTCTATAGTGCTGACTGCTGGTAGAAGACAGGTGCTCTATAGTGCTGACTGCTGGTAGAAGACAGGTGCTCTATAGTGCTGACTGCTGGTAGAAGACAGGTGCTCTATAGTGCTGACTGCTGGCAGAAGACAGGTGCTCTATAGTGCTGACTGCTGGTAGAAGACAGGTGCTCTATAGTGCTGACTGCTGGTAGAAGACAGGTGCTCTATAGTGCTGACTGCTGGTAGAAGACAGGTGCTCTATAGACAGGTGCTCTATAGTGCTGACTGCTGGTAGAAGACAGGTGCTCTATAGTGCTGACTGCTGGTAGAAGACAGGTGCTCTATAGTGCTGACTGCTGGTAGAAGACAGGTGCTCTATAGTGCTGACTGCTGGCAGAAGACAGGTGCTCTATAGTGCTGACTGCTGGTAGAAGACAGGTGCTCTATAGTGCTGACTGCTGGTAGAAGACAGGTGCTCTATAGTGCTGCTCTAGAAGACAGGTGCTCTATAGTGCTGACTGCTGGCAGAAGACAGGTGCTCTATAGTGCTGACTGCTGGTAGAAGACAGGTGCTCTATAGTGCTGACTGCTGGTAGAAGACAGGTGCTCTATAGTGCTGACTGCTGGTAGAAGACAGGTGCTCTATAGTGCTGACTGCTGGTAGAAGACAGGTGCTCTATAGTGCTGACTGCTGGTAGAAGACAGGTGCTCTATAGTGCTGACTGCTGGTAGAAGACAGGTGCTCTATAGTGACTGCTGGTACAGGTGCTGTGCTGAGAAAGACAGGTGCTCTATAGTGCTGACTGCTGGTAGAAGACAGGTGCTCTATAGTGCTGACTGCTGGTAGAAGACAGGTGCTCTATAGTGCTGACTGCTGGCAGAAGACAGGTGCTCTACTGGTGCTGCTATAGTGCTGACTGCTGGTAGAAGACAGGTGCTCTATAGTGCTGACTGCTGGCAGAAGACAGGTGCTCTATAGAAGAAGACAGGTGCTCTATAGTGCTGACTGCTGGCAGAAGACAGGTGCTCTATAGTGCTGACTGCTGGTAGAAGACAGGTGCTCTATAGTGCTGACTGCTGGTAGAAGACAGGTGCTCTATAGTGCTGACTGCTGGTAGAAGACAGGTGCTCTATAGTGCTGACTGCTGGTAGAAGACAGGTGCTCTAGTGCTGACTGCTGGTAGAAGACAGGTGCTCTATAGTGCTGACTGCTGGCAGAAGACAGGTGCTCTATAGTGCTGACTGCTGGCAGAAGACAGGTGCTCTATAGTGCTGACTGCTGGTAGAAGACAGGTGCTCTGTGCTGACTGCTGGCAGAAGACAGGTGCTCTATAGTGCTGACTGCTGGTAGAAGACAGGTGCTCTATAGTGCTGACTGCTGGTAGAAGACAGGTGCTCTATAGTGCTGACTATAGTGCTGACTGCTGGTAGAAGACAGGTGCTCTATAGTGCTGACTGCTGGTAGAAGACAGGTGCTCTATAGTGCTGACTGCTGGTAGAAGACAGGTGCTCTATAGTGCTGACTGCTGGCAGAAGACAGGTGCTCTATAGTTCTGACTGCTGGTAGAAGACAGGTGCTCTATAGTGCTGACTGCTGGTAGAAGACAGGTGCTCTATAGTGCTGACTGCTGTGCTGACTGAGAAGACAGGTGCTCTATAGTGCTGACTGCTGGCAGAAGACAGGTGCTCTATAGTGCTGACTGCTGGCTGGCAGAAGACAGGTGCTCTATAGTGCTGACTGCTGGTAGAAGACAGGTGCTCTATAGTGCTGACTGCTGGTAGAAGACAGGTGCTCTATAGTGCTGCTGGTACTGCTGGTGGTAGAAGACAGGTGCTCTATAGTGCTGACTGCTGGCAGAAGACAGGTGCTCTATAGTGCTGACTGCTGGTAGAAGACAGGTGCTCTATAGTGCTGACTGCTGGTAGAAGACAGGTGCTCTATAGTGCTGACTGCTGGTAGAAGACAGGTGCTCTATAGTGCTGACTGCTGGTAGAAGACAGGTGCTCTATAGTGCTGACTGCTGGTAGAAGACAGGTGCTCTATAGTGCTGACTGCTGGTAGAAGACAGGTGCTCTATAGTGCTGACTGCTGGCAGAAGACAGGTGCTCTATAGTGCTGACTGCTGGTAGAAAGACAGGTGCTCTATAGTGCTGACTGCTGGTAGAAGACAGGTGCTCTATAGTGCTGACTGCTGGTAGAAGACAGGTGCTCTATAGTGCTGACTGCTGGTAGAAGACAGGTGCTCTATAGTGCTGACTGCTGGTAGAAGACAGGTGCTCTATAGTGCTGACTGCTGGTAGAAGACAGGTGCTCTATAGTGCTGACTGCTGGTAGAAGACAGGTGCTCTATAGTGCTGACTGCTGGCAGAAGACAGGTGCTCTATAGTGCTGACTGCTGGTAGAAGACAGGTGCTCTATAGTGCTGACTGCTGGTAGAAGACAGGTGCTCTATAGTGCTGACTGCTGGTAGAAGACAGGTGCTCTATAGTGCTGACTGCTGGTAGAAGACAGGTGCTCTATAGTGCTGACTGCTGGTAGAAGACAGGTGCTCTATAGTGCTGACTGCTGGTAGAAGACAGGTGCTGTTCTGACTGCTGGTAGAAGACAGGTGCTCTATAGTGCTGACTGCTGGCAGAAGACAGGTGCTCTATAGTGCTGACTGCTGGTAGAAGACAGGTGCTCTATAGTGCTGACTGCTGGTAGAAGACAGGTGCTCTATAGTGCTGACTGCTGGTGCTCTATAGTGCTGAAGAAGACAGGTGCTCTATAGTGCTGACTGCTGGTAGAAGACAGGTGCTCTATAGTGCTGACTGCTGGTAGAAGACAGGTGCTCTATAGTGCTGACTGCTGGTAGAAGACAGGTGCTCTATAGTGCTGACTGCTGGCAGAAGACAGGTGCTCTATAGTGCTGACTGCTGGTAGAAGACAGGTGCTCTATAGTGCTGACTGCTGGCAGAAGACAGGTGCTCTATAGTGCTGACTGCTGGTAGAAGACAGGTGCTCTATAGTGCTGACTGCTGGTAGAAGACAGGTGCTCTATAGTGCTGACTGCTGGTAGAAGACAGGTGCTCTATAGTGCTGACTGTGCTGTGCTGACTGCTGGTAGAAGACAGGTGCTCTATAGTGCTGACTGCTGGTAGAAGACAGGTGCTCTATAGTGCTGACTGCTGGTAGAAGACAGGTGCTCTATAGTGCTGACTGCTGGCAGAAGACAGGTGCTCTATAGTGCTGACTGCTGGCAGAAGACAGGTGCTCTATAGTGCTGACTGCTGGTAGAAGACAGGTGCTCTATAGTGCTGACTGCTGGTAGAAGACAGGTGCTCTATAGTGCTGACTGCTGGTAGAAGACAGGTGCTCTATAGTGCTGACTGCTGGCAGAAGACAGGTGCTCTATAGTGCTGACTGCTGGTAGAAGACAGGTGCTCTATAGTGCTGACTGCTGGTAGAAGACAGGTGCTCTATAGTGCTGACTGCTGGTAGAAGACAGGTGCTCTATAGTGCTGACTGCTGGTAGAAGACAGGTGCTCTATAGTGCTGACTGCTGGTAGAAGACAGGTGCTCTATAGTGCTGACTGCTGGCAGAAGACAGGTGCTCTATAGTGCTGACTGCTGGTAGAAGACAGGTGCTCTATAGTGCTGACTGCTGGCAGAAGACAGGTGCTCTATAGTGCTGACTGCTGGTAGAAGACAGGTGCTCTATAGTGCTGACTGCTGGCAGAAGAGAGAACAGCACCTTGATCAATGGTTTGATCCTCTTGTCCAGTAACAATCTCTCAGCACTTCATGTAATCTGAAATCATTTGTTAAAACTAGCCTACTCAATATGGTGGTAGCTCCACATTGTCCTCTGGTCAGCTTGGTGGCATGTCCAACATATTTCTTTAAAAACCTACCCATTCTTTTTAGAAGTGTCTTGGCCGGGCGAAAGAGCAATGGAGTTCAATCAAGCATCCATCCAACTGTCAAGGGTCTATTCCTTTTCTCTCTGAATAATAAACAACATCCTATAATAGATAGGAGAGCAGGAACATGTCTACCTACGTACAGCAACAGTTAACCCATGTTCCACATTCACATCAATGAATCAGCAGTATCACAGGTCTAACACACTATAGACTTGATTGGTCAGCATATAGGAACTTCATTGGTCAGCATATAATCTCGTCACCCATGACCAAATCTCAGCTTTCTGTCACGAGTAACCATCAGTATACAGACTTCATTGCTCAAAAGGCATACTTGCTTTCTTCTCTAAATATTTGCAAAGTCAAGAGTGGAATAAAGGCTTTTTTTAGAGAAGTGAGTCACGTTTGTTGAGTCATTGAGGCTAATAGGTTACAAGACATAATGTCCCCACATGATTTAGCTATTGATTAGGTAACCTCTATTCAAACCACAGGTTCATGTATAGAGAAACAGTCAGCGTGCAGACTGTATACTGGATATATGTTTTAAAAGCAACATATATTCAATGATTAGGATTGTTTGTAATGGGTACTGTACACAACATGTTCTTTGTTCTACTTTTACTGAGGTCCTATCACTTCCTACAGCACAACAGTGTCTTCACATAGGCAGGGCTGAGGTCCTATCACTTCCTACAGCACAACAGTGTCTTCACATAGGCAGGGCTGAGGTCCTATCACTTCCTACAGCACAACAGTGTCTTCACATAGGCAGGGCTGAGGTCCTATCACTTCCTACAGCACAACAGTGTCTTCACATAGGCAGGGCTGAGGTCCTATCACTCCTGTCAGCACAACAGTGTCTCAGCACTTCAGGGCATCCTAGCACAACAGCAGGGCTGAGGTCCTATCACTTCCTACAGCACAACAGTGTCTTCACATAGGCAGGGCTGAGGTCCTATCACTTCCTACAACACAACAGTGCCTTCACATAGGCAGGGCTGAGGTCCTAACACTTCCTACAGCACAACAATGTCTTCACATAGGCAGGGCTGAGGTCCTATCACTTCCTACAACACAACAGTGTCTTCACATAGGCAGGGCTGAGGTGCTGTCACTTCCTACAACACAACAGTGTCTTCACATAGGCAGGGCTGAGGTCCTATCACTTCCTACAACACAACAGTGCCTTCACATAGGCAGGGCTGAGGTCCTATCACTTCCTACAGCACAACAGTGCCATCACATAGGCAGGGCTGAGGTCCTATCACTTCCTACAACACACCAGTGCCTTCACATAGGCAGGGCTGAGGTCCTATCACTTCCTACAACACAACAGTGCCTTCACATAGACAGGGCTGAGGTCCTATCACTTCCTACAGCACAACAGTGTCTTCACATAGGCAGGGCTGAGGTCCTATCACTTCCTACAGCACAACAGTGTCTTCACATAGACAGGGCTGAGGTCCTATCACTTCCTACAGCACAACAGTGTCTTCACATAGGCAGGGCTGAGGTCCTATCACTTCCTACAGCACAACAGTGTCTTCACATAGGCAGGGCTGAGGTCCTATCACTTCCTACAGCACAACAGTGCCTTCACATAGACAGGGCTGAGGTCCTATCACTTCCTACAGCACAACAGTGTCTTCACATAGGCAGGGCTGAGGTCCTATCACTTCCTACAGCACAACAGTGTCTTCACATAGACAGGGCTGAGGTCCTATCACTTCCTACAGCACAACAGTGCCTTCACATAGGCAGGGCTGAGGTCCTATCACTTCCTACAGCACAACAGTGTCTTCACATAGGCAGGGCTGAGGTCCTATCACTTCCTACAACACAACAGTGTCTTCACATAGGCAGGGCTGAGGTCCTATCACTTCCTACAACACAACAGTGTCTTCACATAGGCAGGGTTGAGGTCCTATCACTTCCTACAGCACAACAGTGTCTTCACTTGAGGTCATTTCACTTCCTACAGCACAACAGTGTCTTCACATAGACAGGGCTGAGGTCCTATCACTTCCTACAGCACAACAGTGTCTTCACATAGGCAGGGCTGAGGTCCTATCACTTCCTACAACACAACAGTGCCTTCACATAGGCAGGGCTGAGGTCCTATCACTTCCTACAGCACAACAGTGTCTTCACATAGGCAGGGCTGAGGTCCTATCACTTCCTACAGCACAACAGTGTCTTCACATAGGCAGGGCTGAGGTCCTATCACTTCCTACAGCACAACAGTGTCTTCACATAGGCAGGGCTGAGGTCCTATCACATCCTACAGCACAACAGTGTCTTCACATAGACAGGGCTGAGGTCCTATCACTTCCTACAACACAACAGTGTCTTCACATAGGCAGGGCTGAGGTGCTGTCACTTCCTACAACACAACAGTGTCTTCACATAGGCAGGGCTGAGGTCCTATCACTTCCTACAGCACAACAGTGCCTTCACATAGGCAGGGCTGAGGTGCTGTCACTTCCTACAGCACAACAGTGCCTTCACATAGGCTGGGCTGAGGTCCTATCACTTCCTACAGCACAACAGTGTCTTCACATAGGCAGGGCTGAGGTCCTATCACTTCCTACAGCACAACAGTGTCTTCACATAGGCAGGGCTGAGGTCCTATCACTTCCTACAGCACAACAGTGCCTTCACATAGGCAGGGCTGAGGTCCTATCACTTCCTACAACACAACAGTGCCTTCACATAGGCAGGGCTGAGGTAATATCACTTCCTACAGCACAACAGTGTCTTCACATAGGCAGGGCTGAGGTCCTATCACTTCCTACAGCACAACAGTGCCTTCACATAGGCAGGGCTGAGGTCCTATCACTTCCTACAGCACAACAGTGTCTTCACATAGGCAGGGCTGAGGTCCTATCACTTCCTACAACACAACAGTGTCTTCACATAGGCAGGGCTGAGGTCCTATCACTTCCTACAACACAACAGTGCCTTCACTTAGGCAGGGCTGAGGTCCTATCACTTCCTACAGCACAACAGTGCCTTCACATAGGCAGGGCTGAGGTCCTATCCTGCCCTGATATAGCCTATCCTGATATATCCTATCCTATCCTGATATATCCTATCCTTTCCTACCCTGATATATCCTATCCTGCCCTGATATATCCTATCCTATCCTGATATATCCTATCCTTTCCTACCCTGATATATCCTATCCTGATATATCCTATCCTCATATTTCCTATCCAGTCCCACAATATACATGACTTGTAGCATATGCAGTACAAAGCCATCAAGACCATTTTATTGTCTGCAAACAGTGTCAAATATCAAATATATTTATGTCAAATTCTGGTCTGGATTAATGATACATTGTGTCTTGGTTTTACACTTGACTTTATTGAGTTTATTTTTGCAGGGACAGAGCACATGACAGGAGGTTGGCGGTAATGGCTGGAGCTGAATCAGTGGAATTACATTCGCTCAGTTCCAGACATTATTATGAGTCGTCCTCCCCTCAGCAGCCTCCACTGGTGCACATTAATCAACATTTCAGTAAAAGTGCTGGTTTTAGCTAGCTGGCTAATTTTCAACTGTAGTCCCTGGACAGGTTACCCACAATTTGATAGACACAGACATCTCTGACAGCATGTCCGCACTGATTGGGTGTGTTCAAGAAATACACATTTGAAGACTGTAAACGCTTTTGCAGACATTGTAAATCTATTATATTCAGCGCAGGTCTGCGCCAAATGTGTGTTTCTGGAACGCACCAATTGGCAATGCGCATGCGCAGCTAACTTAACTCCTGGAACGCACCCATCATCACATGATTTTTACTCGACGTCGACACAGTCAGGTGATAAAATTCTGTTGTTGTTATCTCAAGTCAAATTGTCCAGTCATTGTGCTGGCGGATCAGGTTGTAGCTAAAGTTATTCTGCAGCTGTAAAATGAAGGTTTTATACCTGTGTCTTTTCGCGGCACTTGCTTTGGCATCTGATGCACTCGTCCGGTAAGTAAAGTCAAGTTATATTAGCCGAACTAGCTTGTCAGCTAGAAAACAGTTGAGCCACCAGTTACGTCCTCAGTCAAATAGCTAGCTAGTATTACAAAATAGATAGGCTTAGCTAGGTTTGTGAATATTTACTTTGCTGAATGAATAGTGAAGACGACCTTGGGCTACAAAGTGACGTTAATTACATTTTATCAAGTCGCACTAGAGAAAGGTGTTTGTTGTTTTCCATTAGCTAGTGTTAAGTTTCTCGCCCAGGCAAACATGTTGTGACAATGTCAAAATAGAATAGCTAAGGTCAATATCCCAAACGCGATTTAAGGCTGGTTTATAGACCGTCTGACCTGTGTCCATGCAGTAGTAGTAAATTAGATTAAGGCTGGTTTATAGACCGTCTGACCTGTGTCCATGCAGTAGTAGTAAATTAGATTAAGGCTGGTTTATAGACCGTCTGACCTGTGTCCATGCAGTAGTAGTAAATTAGATTAAGGCTGGTTTACAGACCGTCTGACCTGACCTGTTTTACAGACCGTGTTCCATGTAATAACACAACTGTCGTAGCGAGATCATTATATTATATCAAACTTGTAGCATTAAATCAGCACAGCAGCCCGGTGCTCCAAATGGTAGACTTTCTCTATTTTAACCAAAATAAACCCATCCGTTCAAAAGTGAATTAATGGAAACCTAGCAAGCCAGGCAACTAAACTATTTTCTAAACAATGTTTTGGTTCGTTGCTAGCTAGTTAATTACCGTTAGCTAGCTAATTCAAATAACGTTAATGACCATAGTATAGCTGACGTCTTAACTTTAGCTATTTTTGTTATTATTCATTACTACAGGAAACTAAACCTACAACATTATTTACAAGGTAGTGGTGAACTTACAGAAAATGGTGGGATGAAATAAAAATGTCATTCAATTGGAGGATTTTAACTCCTGCATCAATTTGTCACAGTAAGATTTGGTCTGGTTGCTGTGGCTGTCCGGTAACCACGACAACGGACGTTGCGACAGTTGCCCATAATTTTTTTGTGTCGTTCAGACCAGTGACACTTGTCGCATTATAAATGTCTACAGACATTAGACCAAGTAATAGACTGGTCTTAACCTGTCTGATAACAATAGTCTTGATTAGTGTATGCCTCATTGATTGTTACATTGTTCATGTTTCCCATTCGGCAGTGTCCTTGTAAAACAGATATTACACATAGCTAGGTTGCCACATGCAGCACTTGTTCTAGCTTGTAAAGGATGTTGGCACCAGTATTCTTCACTGTGCCTGTCTGAGATTAGAGACCTGTAACTATTCAGAAGTTCTTTCCCAGCAGGAACTAGGTTGAGTAGATACTAGAAAGGGCTGAACAGTAGACCTGCTGAGATTCTGCTTGACCTACCAACTGTTCAGGGCTGGCTAACCATTTCAAAGGAGTTCTCTAATATATTCTCTCTCGCTATGTCTCCCTCTCTTTCCCTCCCCCTGTATCTCTCTCTTCCCCGTCCTCTCCTTCTTCTCTCTCTCCCACAGAATTCCGTTGAGGAAGTTCCGTTCCATCAGGCGTACCCTGACTGACTCGGGCAGGGCAGCAGAAGAGCTGTTGGCCGGGCAGGAACACACTAAGTACAACAACCTGGGCTTCCCCTCCTCCAGTAATGGACCCACTCCAGAAACCCTGAAGAACTTTATGGATGTAAGAAGATCCTCTAGTTGCTACTAACCAGGGACCTGGGAGTGGAGTAGTTACCCTTGGGATGTGTCCCAGATGGCACCCTATTCCCTACGTAGTGCACTACATTTGATCAGAGCTGTGCTATGGGCCCCGGTCAAAAGTAGTGCACTTTAATAGGAAGTAAGGAGCCATTGGGGACGTAGGTGACCTGTGCCAATGGAGTGGTCACCCTTGACTTCCCTAATGCACTGTAGCACTAGCTAAAAGCCAAGCAGGCAGGCCAGGAAAAAATCCAACAAAGAATCTGTTGTCACCAGACCAACCTTTCCTTCTAGTCCTCCTAGCTAGCTGAATTAGTAGCGTTACAAGGCAAAGCCCAATCCCCCTCTCTGTCCTGATCTGTTGTCACCAGTCCGACCTTTCCTTCTAGTCCTCCTAGCTAGCTGGATTAGTAGCGTTTCAAGGCAAAGCCCAATCCTCCTCTGTCCTGATCTGTTGTCGCCAGTCCGACCTTTCCTTCTAGTCCTCCTAGCTAGCTGAATTAGTAGCGTTTCAAGGCAAAGCCCAATCCCCCTCTCTGTCCTGAAGGGAAGATGGAAGATCCCTTCTGATTTCACATTTCCCATTTTAAAGTTGGGTAATCAGATTTGTTTGTTTATGTGTGACGGAACAAGAACGTTTGTCATATGACGAGTAACTCAGCTTCCCATCAGTGTTGGGTCTTTTCTCTGTGTGACCGAACAGGAACTAGGAATAGTCGGTCATATGACGAGTAACTCAGCTTCCCATCAGTGTTGGGTCTTTTCTCTGTGTGACCGAACAGGAACTAGGAATAGTCGGTCATATGACGAGTAACTCAGCTTCCCATCAGTGTTGGGTCTTTTCTCTGTGTGACCGAACAGGAACTAGGAATAGTTGGTCATATGACGAGTAACTCAGCTTCCCATCAGTGTTGGGTCTTTTCTCTGTGTGACCGAACAGGAACTAGGAATAGTTGGTCATATGACGAGTAACTCAGCTTCCCATCAGTGTTGGGTCTTTTCTCTGTGTGACCGAACAGGAACTAGGAATAGTCGGTCATTTGACTGACTGAGAGCAAGGAAGGACTGATCTTCTAAGCTCCCTGAGCCTGATCAGCTGTCAATTTGTAGACATAATGTACAGTTTATCCTCAGCAAATCCACTAGGCTTTGTGTTTATGTAGTTTAATCTGAACACCAGAAAAAAATAGGACCTTGTACACTAGTTTTTTTTTTAGGCCACCATCTAGTACTGGGTCAGACCCCCCCCACCTTGCATCCAGAACAACTCAAATTCTTTGGGGCATAGCATGTAGCTCAATTGGTATCAAGGGACCTAACGTGTGCCATGAAAACATTCCCCACCCCATTACGCCACCAGCCTGTACTGTTGACACCAGGCGACGGGACCATTATACCAACGCCACCAGCCTGTACTGTTGACACCAGGCGATGGGGCCAGACCATTATACCAACACCACCAGCCTGTACTGTTGACACCAGGCGACGGGGCCATTATACCAACGCCACCAGCCTGTACTGTTGACACCAGGCGAGACGCCACCTGGGCACCAGGCGGCGGGCCCACCTTATACCAACGCCACCAGCCTGTACTGTTGACACCAGGCGTGGGGCCATTATACCAACACCACCAGCCTGTACTGTTGACACCAGGCGACGGGGACCATTATGCCAACGCCACCAGCCTGTACTGTTGACACCAGGCGACGGGCCGGAAGTATACCAACGCCACCAGCCTGTACTGTTGACACCAGGCGACGGGGCCATTATACCAACGCCACCAGCCTGTACTGTTGGGACACCAGGCGACCAGCCTGGCATTATACCAATGCCACCAGCCTGTACTGTTGACACCAGGCGGGAGGCCCATTATACCAACGCCACCAGCCTGTACTGTTGACACCAGGCGGGCCAATGCCACCAGACCATTATACCAACGCCACCAGCCTGTACTGTTGACACCAGGCGACGGGGCCATTATACCAACGCCACCAGCCTGTACTGTTGACACCAGGCGACGGGGCCATTATACCAACGCCACCAGCCTGTACTGTTGACACCAGGCGACGGGGCCATTATACCAACGCCACCAGCCTGTACTGTTGACACCAGGCGTGAGGCCATTATACCAACGCCACCAGCCTGTACTGTTGACACCAGGCGACGGGGCCATTATACCAACGCCACCAGCCTGTACTGTTGACACCAGGCGAGACGGGGCCAGACCATTATACCAACGCCACCAGCCTGTACTGTTGACACCAGGCGACGGGGCCATTATACCAACGCCACCAGCCTGTACTGTTGACACCAGGCGATTATACCAATACCACCAGCCTGTACTGTTGACACCAGGCGACGGGGCCGTTATACCAACGCCACCAGCCTGTACTGTTGACACCAGCGCGGGGCACCAACGCCACCAGCCTGTACTGTTGACACCAGGCGATGGGGCCAGACCATTATACCAACGCCACCAGCCTGTACTGTTGAGACGGCGGCCAGACCATTATACGCCACCAGCCTGTACTGTTGACACCAGGCGGCCCAGGCCATTATACCAACGCCACCAGCCTGTACTGTTGACACCAGGCGATGGGGCCAGACCATTATACCAACGCCACCAGCCTGTACTGTTGAGACGGGGCCAGACCATTATACCAACGCCACCAGCCTGTACTGTTGACACCACGAGGCGACGTGGGCCATTATACCAAACGCCACCAGCCTGTACTGTTGACACCAGGCGATGGGGCCAGACCATTATACCAACGCCACCAGCCTGTACTGTTGAGACGGGGCCAGACCATTATACCAACGCCACCAGCCTGTACTGTTGACACCAGGCGACGGGGCCATTATACCAACGCCACCAGCCTGTACTGTTGACACCAGGCGATGGGGCCCGTGCTACCAACGCCACCAGCCTGTACTGCTGGACGGGGCCAGACCATTATACCAACGCCACTCAGCCTGTACTGTTGACACCAGGCGCCATTATACCAACGCCACCAGCCTGTACTGTTGACACCAGCGAGGGGCCATTATACCAACGCCACCAGCCTGTACTGTTGACACCAGGCGACAGGACCATTATACCAACGCCACCAGCCTGTACTGTTGATAGACCATTATACCAACGCCACCAGCCTGTACTGTTGACACCAGGCGGCCAGACCATATATGCAACGCCAGCCTGTACTGTTGAGCGGGCCAGACCATTATACCAACGCCTGCCTGCTGGTGACACCAGGCGACAGGACCATTATACCAACGCCACCAGCCTGTACTGTTGACACCAGGCGACGGGGCCATTATACCAACGCCACCAGCCTGTACTGTTGACACCAGGCGACGGGGCCATTATACCAACGCCACCAGCCTGTACTGTTGAGACGGGGCCAGACCATTATACCAATGCCACCAGCCTGTACTGTTGACACCAGGCGACGGGACCATTATACCAACGCCACCAGCCTGTACTGTTGACACCAGGCGAGACGGGGCCAGACCATTATACCAACGCCACCAGCCTGTACTGTTGACACCAGGCGACGGGGCCATTATACCAACGCCACCAGCCTGTACTGTTGACACCAGGCGATGGGGCCAGACCATTATACCAACGCCACCAGCCTGTACTGTTGAGACGGGGCCAGACCATTATACCAACGCCACCAGCCTGTACTGTTGACACCAGGCGAACAGGGCCCATTATACCAACCACCAGCCTGTACTGTTGACACCAGGCGATGGGGCCAGACCATTATACCAACGCCACCAGCCTGTACTGTTGAGACGGGGCCAGACCATTATACCAACGCCACCAGCCTGTACTGTTGACACCAGGCGACGGGGCCATTATACCAACGCCACCAGCCTGTACTCCTGACACCAGGCGATGGGGCCAGACCATTATACCAACGCCACCAGCCTGTACTGTTGAGACGGGGCCAGACCATTATACCAACGCCACCAGCCTGTACTGTTGACACCCAGGCGACGGGGCCATTATACCAACGCCACCAGCCTGTACTCCTGACACCACGGACAGGCCAGACCATTATGGGGCCAGACCATGTATGTTGACCAACCATTATGCGCCACCAGCCTGTACTGTTGGAGACGGGGCCAGACCATTATACCAACGCCACCAGCCTGTACTGTTGACACCAGGCGACGGGGCCATTATACCAACGCCACCAGCCTGTACTGTTGACACCAGGCGACGGGGCCATTATACCAACGCCACCAGCCTGTACTGTTGACACCAGGCGACGGGGCCATTATACCAACGCCACCAGCCTGTACTGTTGACACCAGGCGACGGGGCCATTATACCAACGCCACCAGCCTGTACTGTTGACACCAGGCGGGACGGGGCCATTATACCAACGCCACCAGCCTGTACTGTTGACACCAGGCGGCGGGGCCATTATAACAACGCCACCAGCCTGTACTGTTGACACCAGGCGACGGGGCCATTATACCAACGCCA
>NC_088422.1:100944204-100986353 GCF_034236695.1 Oncorhynchus nerka
GGAGGGGGGAAGAGACTCTGGAGAAGAGTTATGGTCAGGAGGCCTGAAGAGGAGGATGCCAGAGGTTGGAGTGGGTCAAAGAGGAGTTTCTTGTCCTGGTATGAACTCTACACAGGAGAGCCATACACACACACACACACACACACAAAACATACACACTCCTAGGATCCATCATTTCCTCTCCATTCTTACTGTAAGTGGAGCCAACACAGCGACTGACAGTCCTCCTCAACAATGGCCTTTAATTCACCACAATGGAAACATTCATGTCAATTCAGCCATTTTGTTTCCTAAACTATTTCATAAAATAATAAAAGGACTGACTCATCTTGACCAGGGGGAAATGTTCTTTAATAATCTTTGTTCTGTTTCTGAATCTGAATCAATCAAAAAATGAAGGATTGATTTCCATCCATAGACTAGACTCAGATTGTCATGCAAATAAATACTGCATAAAATCTCTTTCTTTCTACTGTTTGAAGATTGTTTATCATTAAATCACATCAAATCCCACCATTCTCATTTCCCATATAATGGCTATGTAGACCACAGAAAAGACGGAGCTGCCAAACCTCTAGTTTATATTGGATCTCAGCTGCCTCTAATGTAATGAACCCTTTGCTGTTCTCTCTTCGGGTCTCTTTGGGTCGCTAAATAATGAGTCTAAAACGACAGGGGGGCCTGGCACAGAATGTGAGGAACTGTTACTATTGGGATGTTTTTCTCATTTTAAACACACAGGAAACCCAAATAAGGACGTTCGACGAGAATCAAGAAGTACTTTGAATCCAAATCCGTTGTAAATCCACATCCCGATTGAAATGAATCAGGAAACGGAACTGAACATGGACTTTATACACAACAAATCTAACGTATCCAATTATGAATTATGAGTCAGGTGTGAGGAACTAGCTTGCTTTGAATGCACGTCTAGTCAAAGGCCGCTTTCACATTGATGCAAAGGGACATTTTTGTGAGGATCTTCAGAGACAATACTGTTGTGTAAAACTTACGAAATGATCCTGTCTTGAATGCTACCTTCGGAAATCGAGCACGACACTCGTTTTCTCATTTGTAACATTGTGTGGTGATTTCACAGATGGCACCACAGGTCCCAGAGTGATGGGGGGTTGACTTCCTGGGGCCCAGAGTGATGAGGGGGGGGTTGTCTTCCTGGGGCCCAGAGTGATGAGGGGGTTGTCTTCCTGGGGCCCAGAGTGATGAGGGGGGGGTTGTCTTCCTGGGGCCCAGAGTGATGAGGGGGGGGTTGTCTTCCTGGGGCCCAGAGTGATGAGGGGGGGGTTGTCTTCCTGGGGCCCAGAGTGATGAGGAGGGGGGGGGGATTGTCTTCCTGGGGCCCATAGTTTTTTTCCTGATCTGATAGGCTAACCTAATCAGGTAAAATACTCTATGTGTGACATAGAAATAAATAATGTGTTAAAAACTGTTTTATAAAGGCTGTGACGTGACCAGGTCATATGTTTGGGTTTTGTTTAGTTAAGACACTCCAGGACCTGTGTTACACATAGTCAATTGTGGATAAATACTTTTCTTCCATCTTTCAATCGGTGAAAACACTAAAGAAAGGTAGTAAAATGCATTATTAACACTTTTCTTTGAAGAAAATGTATCCTATATAATTTTGAGGACAACATATGAACAATTCCCTATGCATTGGTCTGGAGAATACATCTAAGCATAACCACAACCACACGGTATGTGTTGAATGCAGAAGCTTCTGAGGAAAATGAGTTTCATGAACATGAACTTCTATTTGCTATTTTTGGCCTGTAGGCCTCATTGACCTGAGCTCATACAACTTGTTTGTGAGTAAAACAAGCATAATGTATGGATTATTTTGACTATAACAAATACTCAGATGAAACATATTGTGCTATTTATCACAGACTACTTAGTGTCAAAGTTTAACAAGGACTCTCTCCTCCTCACCAGTGTCATGATCAAAGATATGATCATGAGCCTCACATACAATATATTGTTTTGGTCATTGTGCTGCCACAGAATGAATTGCGAACAAGGCCCCAAAAAAGCTTTATTATATACCAGAGCTGAGAAAAGTTCTATATATTATTGAAACAATGTTGCGATTCCTTGTGAGAATGCCAACAGGTGTGGTTCCGTGGAGGAAAGATTCTATTGGGGAAAGGTTCCCGTGGGGGTTGCCATGGAAGCCAAGAAGGGGAGTGAGGTGTGTGTGTGTGTGTGTGTGTGTGTGTGTGTGTGTGTGTGTGTGTGTGTGTGTGTGTGTGTGTGTTCAAACAAACAAACATGCATGTGGGGGTCTGGGAGAGGAAGTGTGTCCATCTGATGAATGGGCATGTGCCTGAACTCAGTTTTATACACTAATTGTAGTCTCACCCATTCATTTCTAATGACGGGTCATTTTTGACTGGGAACACCACAGGTGTACAAAAGTTAAATAAAACACCCTAAATGTAATGAACATCATCTAAATGTATTTTGTGTGTTCAGATGCCCTGTGAGGACAAAGTCCTGGAACTTTATGACAATCAGATGAAGTGAACTACATTTGTCAGAGAGAAAACTTGTAAATCGGTCCAATTCCACCAGAACACAGCAGGAGGGTTAACAAAAAGGAAACATGGTTTGTTGTAATGTTGTAAGGCAGGCCTGCTGTTCTTTATATTCGTCTTAGAGGGGTGGGCATTCATTTGTTGTAATGTTGTAAGGCAGGCCTGCTGTTCTTTATATTCGTCTTAGAGGGGTGGGCATTCATTTGTTGTAATGTTGTAAGGCAGGCCTGCTGTTCTTTATATTCATCTTAGAGGGTTGGGCATTCATTTGTTGTAATGTTGTAAGGCCTGCTGTTCTTTATATTCGTCTTAGAGGGTTGGGCATTCATTTGTTGTAATGTTGTAAGGCAGGCCTGCTGTTCTTTATATTCATCTTAGAGGGGTGGGCATTCATTTGTTGTAATGTTGTAAGGCAGGCCTGCTGTTCTTTATATTCGTCTTAGAGGGTTGGGCATTCATTTTTTTATACACTAACGTTAATTGATGAAGATCTGTTGTTAGCTTTAGCTAGCAGGAACTATATGCTTTTGTCGTTAGCTTAAGCTAGCAGGAACTATATGGTTTTGTTGTTAGCTTTAGCTAGCAGGAACTATATGCTTTTGTTGTTAGCTTAAGCTAGCAGGTACTATATGCAGGTACTATATGCAGGTACTATATGCTTTTGTTGTTAGCTTAAGCTAGCAGGTACTATATGCTTTTGTTGTTAGCTTAAGCTAGCAGGTACTATATGCTTTTGTTGTTAGCTTAAGCTAGCAGGTACTATATGCTTTTGTTGTTAGCTTAAGCTAGCAGGTACTATATGCTTTTGTTGTTAGCTTAAGCTAGCAGGTACTATATGCTTTTGTTGTTAGCTTAAGCTAGCAGGAAACATATGGTTTTGTTGTTAGCTTTAGCTAGCAGGAAACATATGGTTTTGTTGTTAGCTTTAGCTTTTGAGATGCGAAGAGAGAATGTCAACCGAACCCTCTTCCCGCCATATTATGTCAATTGAAATGTCACTCTGATAACTCTATTCAGTCACTCTGATAACTCTATTCAGTCACTCTGATAACTCTATTCAGTCACTCTGATAACTCTATTCAGTTACTCTGATAACTCTATTCAGTCACTCTGATAACTCTATTCAGTCACTCTGATAACTCTATTCAGTCACTCTGATAACTCTATTCAGTCACTCTGATAACTCTATTCAGTCACTCTGATAACTCTATTCAGTCACTCTGATAACTCTATTCAGTCACTCTGATAACTCTAATAACTCTATTCAGTCACTCTGATAACTCTATTCAGTCACTCTGATAACTCTATTCAGTCACTCTGATAACTCTATTCAGTCACTCTGATAACTCTAATAACTCTATTCAGTCACTCTGATAACTCTATTCAGTCACTCTGATAACTCTATTCAGTCACTCTGATAGCTCTATTCAGTCACTCTGATACCTATATTCAGTCACTCTGATAACTATATTCAGTGAAAATAAGCCCTAAGGTCTTTACTGTGTTAGAGAGCTGTATGCTACTTAAAAAACATCAGCCAACCTAGGTCACCACAGGATCACACCAGCCAAAATAGGTCACCTGAGGATCTGGCCTGGGATTGGCCAGTCTGAGCAGGAAGTATGATGTGGCCAGCACAGCAACAAACAGAGGTACCTCTCAGTCTCAGTCTCCAAACAATAAGACAAACAAGAGGAATTAAACATTTAAAGCCACAATCCTTATTCACGTGGGTCCTTAATCCTAATTAAAATGACCATTGAAAAGCAGTAATTATTGCATAGTGCACTTTTAATTTGTGTAAACCATTCTCATAAGGCCACCAGGACTGTACTGTACAGTGTATACTGACAAAACCACCACCACCACCCATGTATTCTCTATGGCCAGAGGAGGTCATTCACTGCCAAAAGAGAGTTTGAGGGTACAAAACATTAGGAACACCTGCCTAACATTGAGTTGCGGCCCCTTTTTGCCCTCAGAACAGCCTCAATTCGTCGGGGTCATGCACTGTACAAGGTGTTGAAAGTGTTCCACAGGGATGCTGGCCCATGTTGACTCCAATGCCTCCTACAGTTTAACAAAAAGTTGTCTGGATGTCCTTTGGGTGGTGGACCACTCTTGATTCACACGGGAAACTGTTGAGCGTGAAAAACCCAGCAGAGTTGCAGTTCTCAAACCGGTGCACCTGGCACCTACTATCATACCCCGTTCCAAGGCACTTCAATCTATTGTCTTGCCCTCTGAATGGCGCACACACACTATCCATGTCTCAATTGATTCAAGGCTTAAAAATCATTCTTTAACCTGTCTCCTCCCCTTCATCTACACTGATTGAAGCAGATTTAACAAGTGACATCAATAAGGGGATCATAGATTTTCACCTGGATTCACCTGGTCAGTCTATGTCATGGAAAGAGCAGGTGTTCCTAATGTTTTGTCCACTCAGTGTAAAACCCTCAGTGTAGCAGCTTATATGCTAGCTAGAGTAGAGATGTGGTTGTGGGAGAACAGAAGAGAACAGGAAAACATATTGTGAAGACCAACCTTTTCCTTCCGCACTATTTTTCCACAACCAAGTCTGTAGCAACATCCCAACTCATAGTAACCTTTTCCCACTCTTCCCAACCGTTTCCAACTCTTTCCAACTCTTCCCAACCCTTTCCAACTCTTCCCAACCCTTTCCAACTCTGCCCAACCCTTTCCAACTCTTCCCAACCCTTTCCAACTCTTCCCAACCCTTTCCAGCTCTTCCTAACCCTTTCCAACTCTGCCCAACCCTTTCAAACCCTTTCCAACTCTTCCCAACCCTTTCCAACTCTTCCCAAACCTTTCCAACTCTTCACAACCCTTTCCAACTCTTCACAACCCTTTCCAACCCTTCCCAACCCTTTCCAACCCTTCCCAACTCTTCCCAACCCTTTCCAACTCTTCCCAACCCTTTCCAACTCTTCCCAACCCCTTTCAACCCTTTCCAACTCTTCCCAACCCTTCCCAACTCTTTTCAACTCTTCCCAACCCTTTCCAACTCTTCCCAACCCCTTTCAACTCTTCCCAACTCTTCCCAACCCTTTCCAACTCCCTCCCAACCCTTTCCAACTCTTCCCAACTCTTCCCAACCCTTTCCAACTCTTCCCAACCCTTTCCAACCCTTCCCAACCCTTCCCAACCCTTTCCATTTTGAGAATGTCCCTTCTATCAGCATTTTCTCTCATACTCGTCCCTGGGTTATGACACGTGTGCTCTGGGTTTTGATGGGTAAAACTCTATCTGAGGCGTGTCACTTCTTCCTCTCGGGGGAGATGGAGACAGTCGAGGTCTGGGAGACAGATTGAGAGGGGTGGTGGAGAGGGCAGGAGGGTGTGTGTGTGTGTGTGTGTGTGTGTGTGTGTGTGTGTGTGTGTGTGTGTGTGTGTGTGTGTGTGTGTGTGTGTGCGTGTGTGTGTGTGTGTGTTTCTCCCCCAGATGATGTCATCTCCATTAGGGAAGTTCCAGCCATAAAAGACTCCATTGAACCCGCTGCAACCTGGTCTCAGAGCATTTCATATTATTCTATATGTAAATCCAGAGACAATGCATTAGTATGATATGTTATGAATTACAATTCGCATTAGCTGACATGCTAAGTAGATGCAAAGTAGCTAAAAATAGCAAGTAGTTGAAAGATTGCTAATTAACTAAAGTTGTCCTTGATGAGATTCGAACTCACAACCTTTGGGTTGCTAGATGTTCGCGTTATACCCATCAATCAAATGTATTTATAAAGCCCTTCTTACATCAGCTGATGTCACAAAGTGCTATACAGAAATCCAGCCTAAAACCCCAAACAGCAAGCAATGCAGATGTAGAAGCATGGTGGCTAGGAAAAACTCCCTAGAAAGGCAGGAATCTAGGAAGAAACCTAGAGAGGAACCAGGCTCTGAGGGGTGGCCAGTCCTCTTCTGGCTGTGCCGGGTGGAGATTATAACAGTACATGGCCAAGATGTTCAAACGTTCATAGATGACCAGCAGGGTCAGACAATAATAATGCTTACCCATCCACCCCAACCAATAACATTACCTTTGTTTTTTGCGTTAAGTAACCATCTGTCTTATACCAAGCATAACATAACATATCATACTCATTTGAATTTTCCCCCAGATTTACATGTACTATGTTACGTCTAATCCATGACACCAGGACGTGAACCCAGACCCTTTCAATGTCATTTTGATGATGTCATCACTAAGTGACGCAGATGGCTAAAGCAACTGAACCAGACAGGCAGTAATACAGCCGCGGGGCTGCTACACGACTACCATCAATCACTCTCCTGTTTGTGAGACAGCAACAACCTCAAACCTCACAGACAGACGTAGACAGTAGAGAGTCAATGAACTGCAATGATGAAACTTTAGCTTTAGTCATTTAGCTTTAGCAGACATTGTTAAGCCATTGAAGTTTTCTGTCACAATACGGGACGGAATAAAAGTTTGAAACAAGCAATCGTGAGCAAAGCACTTAGAATAGAAGGAAGTACCCTCCAAGTGTAAGAAGTTGTGAAGTCGGCATTGTAATGATTCTGGATTGTAACGGTCTCCTTGCTTTACTCAAACACAACTTGCCCTGATTCGAAATGCACAATGCAAACAATTCCCTGAGCAAAAAGTACATTCTGTTTGGATTCTGGTACATACTGTGTGTTAGTGTATCATAATCAGGAACAGGTCTGGTCAGTGAGGTGCCACTGGTATCTGTGACATTAATCTATGGTATGATATCAATGAAATTAATCTATAGTCTGATATCTGTGACATTAATCTGTAGTCTGATATCAGTGACATTAATCTATAGTCTGATATCAGTGACATTAATCTATAGTCTGATATCAGTGACATTAATCTATAGTCTGATATCAGTGACATTAATCTATAGTCTGATATCAGTGACATTAATCTATAGTCTGATATCAGTGACATTAATCTATAGTCTGATATCAGTGACATACTAATCTAATCTATAGTCTTAATCTATAGTCTGATATCAGTGACATTAATCTATAGTCTGATATCAGTGACATTAATCTATAGTCTGATATCAGTGACATTAATCTATAGTCTGATATCAGTGACATTAGTCTGATATCAGTGACATTAATCTATAGTCTGATATCAGTGACATTAATCTATAGTCTGATATCAGTGACATTAATCTATAGTCTGATATCAGTGACATTAATCTATAGTCTGATATCAGTGACATTAATCTATAGTCTGATATCAGTGACATTAATCTATAGTCTGATATCAGTGACATTAATCTATAGTCTGATATCAGTGACATTAATCTATAGTCTGATATCAGTGACATTAATCTATAGTCTGATATCAGTGACATTAATCTATAGTCTGATATCAGTGACATTAATCTATAGTCTGATATCTGTGACATTAATCTATAGTCTGATATCAGTGACATTAATCTATAGTCTGATATCAGTGACATTAATCTATAGTCTGATATCTGATTAATCTATAGTCTGATATCAGTGACATTAATCTATAGTCTGATATCAGTGACATTAATCTATAGTCTGATATCAGTGACATTAATCTATAGTCTGATATCTGTGACATTAATCTATAGTCTGATATCAGTGACATTCTGATATCAGTGAATCTAATAGTCTGATATCTGTGAGTCTGATATCAGTGACATTAATCTATAGTCTGATATCAGTGACATTAATCTATAGTCTGATATCAGTGACATTAATCTATAGTCTGATATCAGTGACATTAATCTATAGTCTGATATCAGTGACATTAATCTATAGTCTGATATCAGTGACATTAATCTATAATCTGTGTCATTAATCTATAGCCTGATAGCTGTGTCATTAATCTATAGTCTGATATCAGTGACATTAATCTATAGTCTGTGTCATTAATCTATAGCCTGATAGCTGTGTCATTAATCTATAGTCAGATATCTGTGACATTAACCTATATTCTGATAGCTGTGTCATTAATCTATAGTCAAATATCTGTGACATTAATCTATAGTCTGATAGCCCACCTAACTGTAGTCTGGGGGAAGGAGACATTCATCTATAATCTGTGACATTAATCCATAGTCTGATAGCCCACCTAACTCTAGTCTGGGGGAAGGAGACCTCACATTTCACCTAAACCCACCTAACTCTAGTCTGGGGGAAGGAGACCTCAGACGCATATGATTTTTCTACATGAATTACTGTAAATCCACTCCAGAAGGACATGACTAACTTCCCTCACCCTCCACCTAGCCCCCATCATGAGTGCCTCAGTCCAGATGACAATAATCTGTGGACTCCCTGAGCGAGTTTCCACCTGAAAGCTCAGACCTTTCTGTTTCCACCTGAAGGCTCAGACCTCACTACAACCTGCCCCCAGCCCTCACTACAACCTGTCCCCAGCCCTCACTACAACCTGTCCCCAGCCCTCACTACAACCTGCCCCCAGCCCTCACTACAACCTGTCCCCAGCCCTCACTACAACCTGTCCCCAGCCCTCACTACAACCTGCCCCCAGCCCTCACTACAACCTGTCCCCAGCCCTCACTACAACCTGTCCCCAGCCCTCACTACAACCTGTCCCCAGCCAGCCCTCACTACACTAACACATCCACCACTACCCAGCCAGCCACTAACACATCCGCCACTACCCAGCCAGTCACTAACACATCCACCACTACCCAGCCAGTTACTAACACATCCACCACTACCCAGCCAGTCACTAACACATCCACCACTACCCAGCCAGTCACTAACACATCCACCACTACCCAGCCAGTCACTAACACAACCACCACTACCCAGCCAGTCACTAACACATCCACCACTACCCAGCCAGTCACTAACACATCCACCACTACCCAGCCAGCCACTAACACATCCACCACTACCCAGCCAGCCACTAACACATCCACCACTACCCAGCCAGCCACTAACACATCCACCACTACCCAGCCAGCCACTAACACATCCACCACTACCCAGCCAGCCACTAACACATCCACCACTACCCAGCCAGCCACTAACACATCCACCACTACCCAGCCAGCCACTAACACAACCACCACTACCCAGCCAGCCACTAACACATCCACCACTACCCAGCCAGCCACTAACACATCCACCACTACCCAGCCAGCCACTAACACATCCACCACTACCCAGCCAGTTACTAACACATCCACCACTACCCAGCCAGTCACTAACACATCCACCACTACCCAGCCAGTCACTAACACATCCACCACTACCCAGCCAGCCACTAACACATCCACCACTACCCAGCCAGTCACTAACACATCCACCACTACCCAGCCAGTTACTAACACAACCACCACTACCCAGCCAGTCACTAACACATCCACCACTACCCAGCCAGCCACTAACACATCCACCACTACCCAGCCAGTCACTAACACATCCACCACTACCCAGCCAGTTACTAACACATCCACCACTACCCAGCCAGTTACTAACACATCCACCACTGCCCAGCCAGCCACTAACCCTGAACAGTCAAGCAGAGCCAGCCGCTGGTTTTGAGGACAAGCTATTTTTCCTTCCATTAAACTGGATCTCATCCTGTGAAATAACGGCGTAACGGCATATTAAAAGTCCCTCTGCAGACACAGACCTGGAAGAGTCATAGTTGGCTGCGACCGTGTTCTATTTGCAACTGTTTGGTCTTCCAGGGTTGTTAATCTGTCACCGATTGGCTGGTCCAAAACAAAGATGTTAAAAACGGATCAGAGATGAGCTACTCTCTGATTAGCTAAGAAGCAGTAAAAGTGGTTGAGTGACTTACTGCTGTTATAGAGGTCCTATCACCACTCTCTTCTCATTGTGATGATGCTGCTATAGAGGTCCTATCACCACTCTCTTCTCATTGTGATGCTCATTGTGATGCTGTTACAGAGGTCCTATCACCACTCTCTTCTCATGGTGATGATGATGCTATAGACATCCTATCACCACTCTCTTCTCATGGTGATGATGATGCTATAGACATCCTATCACCACTCTCTTCTCATGGTGATGATGCTGCTATAGAGGTCCTATCACCACTCTCTTCTCATGGTGATGATGCTGTTATAGAGGTCCTATCACCACTCTCTTCTCATTGCGATGATGCTGTTATAGAGGTCCTATCACCACTCTCTTCTCATTGTGGTGATGATGATGCTATAGAGGTCCTATCATCACTCTCTTTTCATTGTGGTGATGATGCTGCTATAGAGGTCCTATCATCACTCTCTTCTCATGGTGATGATGCTGTTATAGAGGTCCTATCACCACTCTCTTCTCATTGCGATGATGCTGTTATAGAGGTCCTATCACCACTCTCTTCTCATGGTGATGATGCTGCTATAGAGGTCCTATCACCACTCTCTTCTCATTGTGATGCTCATTGTGATGCTGTTATAGAGGTCCTATCACCACTCTCTTCTCATGGTGATGATGCTGTTATAGAGGTCCTATCACCACTCTCTTCTCATTGTGATGCTGGTACAGAGGTCCTATCACCACTCTCTTCTCATGGTGATGATGCTGTTATAGAGGTCCTATCACCACTCTCTTCTCATGGTGATGATGCTGTTATAGAGGTCCTATCACCACTCTCTACTCATTGTGATGATGCTGCTATAGAGGTCCTATCACCACTCTCTTCTCATGGTGATGATGCTGTTATAGAGGTCCTATCACCACTCTCTTCTCATTGTGATGATGCTGCTATAGAGGTCCTATCACCACTCTCTTCTCATTGTGATGATGCTGCTATAGAGGTCCTATCACCACTCTCTTCTCATGGTGATGATGCTGTTATAGAGGTCCTATCACCACTCTCTACTCATTGTGATGCTGTTGTTATAGAGGTCCTATCACCACTCTCTTCTCATTGTGATGCTGTTGTTATAGAGGTCCTATCACCACTCTCTACTCATTGTGATGCTGTTGTTACAGAGGTCCCATCACAACTCTCTCATCATTGTGGTGATGGGGGATCGTTGCTGTTCTGGTGATCTTCTGTTCTCCCCCTGTTTTCACTGGTCTGGTGTCAAACGTTAACGTGTTTCTGCTTGCTTTCGTTTGACACAGTGAGAAGCATCAGCTCACCGAACAGTTCAGCACATAGTCTACAGTACTGTAGTTGTTGGTGGTCCGAGTAAATAACTGAGCAAAAATATTTAGACATATTTAGACATTCGCTTTATGATCAACGAGGTGAGATAATAAGTTCATTATTTATCTGTATTGACAGCCGCAGATAGTCAGGTACGTCATGAATCACTTTGCTGTATCTAAAAGTGATCTTTATCCCTCCGACCCCACCACCCTGCAGCCTCATATCAAAACAGGAGAGAAACATAAATCACATGGAGTTCACTTCAAAGTGCAACTGACCCCCATTCCTTAAATACTGTCAACTCTCTCTTCCCGAAGATGATTGGCCGATCCATCTCACCAAATATGAACACCCACTAAGTTATTATTATTATTACATACCCCCCACCCCCCAGGTCAGGGGTCAACAGGTCAAACCCCTGAGCCCCAGTCAAAGGCCTGGAGGGTGGTCCCCGGAGGGAGGAAGGGAGGGGTCCAATTTAACCTCCAGCAGAACAATAAACACCAGTTGATGAGGGAGGGGGGTAGACAGTTCCCTCTTTGTAAAGTTAGTGGTCTCACTATTGTCTTCTTTAGGGGTGTGTGTTTATCAGAACTGGTATAAACTCCAGCTTGTATAGGAGTTGGAGTTGTATAGGAGTTGGAGTTGTATAGGAGTTGGAGTTGTATAGGAGTTGGAGTTGTATAGGAGTTGGAGTTGTATAGGAGTTGTATAGGAGTTGGAGTTGTATAGGAGTTGGAGTTGTATAGGAGTTGGAGTTGTATAGGAGTTGTATAGGAGTTGTTGTATAGGAGTTGGAGTTGTATAGGAGTTGTATAGGAGTTGGAGTTGTATAAGAGTTGGAGTTGTATAGGAGTTGGAGTTGTATAAGAGTTGGAGTTGTATAGGAGTTGGAGTTGTATAGGAGTTGGAGTTGTATAGGAGTTGGAGTTGTATAGGAGTTGTATAGGAGTTGGAGTTGTATAAGAGTTGGAGTTGTATAGGAGTTGGAGTTGTATAGGAGTTGGAGTTGTATAGGAGTTGGAGTTGTATAAGAGTTGGAGTTGTATAGGAGTTGGAGTTGTATAGGAGTTGGAGTTGTATAGGAGTTGGAGTTGTAGTTGTATAGGAGTTGGAGTTGTATAGGAGTTGGATAGTTGTATAGGAGTTGGAGTTGTATTGGAGTTGTAGTTGTATAGGAGTTGTAGTTGTATAGGAGTTGAGTTGTATAGGAGTTGTATAGGAGTTGTTGTATAGGAGTTGTATAGGAGTTGTAGTTGGAGTTGTATAGGAGTTGTATAGAGTTGGAGTTGTATAGGAGTTGGAGTTGTATAGGAGTTGGAGTTGTATAGGAGTTGTATAGGAGTTGTATAGGAGTTGGAGTTGTATAATAGTTGGAGTTGTATAGGAGTTGGAGTTGTATAGGAGTTGTATAGGAGTTGTATAGGAGTTGTATAGGAGTTGGAGTTGTATAGGAGTTGGAGTTGTATAGGAGTTGTATAGGAGTTGGAGTTGTATAGGAGTTGTATAGGAGTTGGAGTTGTATAGGAGTTGTATAGTTGAGTTGTATAAAGTTGGAGTTGTATAGGACATTGTTTGACCAATTTCCTGTCCATTAGTTGTATAGGAGTTGGAGTTGTAATGGTTGGAGTTGTCTTTGTATAGGAATGCAGTTGTATAGGAGTTGTGAGATAGGAGTTGGAGTTGTATAGGAGTTGTATAGGAGTTGTATAAGTTGTATAGGTTAATAGCCGTCCCTTCAGTTGTACGTTAGTGAGCAGTAGTTGTATGACCAGTTTACCATATCAACGTTGAACCACTTTCCACAGAACCACAGAATGGAGATACAGAGGGTGGTGATATGAAGGTTGAGTTCCCAGTAACAGTTTGAGTTGTATAGGTTGTCACCTAGAGTTGTATAGACAGGTCTGGTTAATAAAGCCGTCCCTTCAGAGTTGAAGGAGTTGGAATTGTATAGAGCTAGTTTTCTACCATTTTGTACCTCCACAGTTGGAATGTTGTATAGGGTTGATATAGGTTTCAGTCCCAGTAACAGACAGCACATATGAAGGTTTCACCTCCCAGGAGTTGGAGTTGTATAGACAGCACATATGAAGGTTTCACCTCCCAGTAACAGACAGCACATATGAAGGTTTCACCTCCCAGTAACAGACAGCACATATGAAGGTTTCACCTCCCAGTAACAGACAGCATATATGAAGGTTTCACCTCCCAGTAACAGTCATCACATATGAAGGTTACTGCATCCCTCTCAGTAACAGACATCACATATGAAGGTTTCACCTCCCAGTAACAGACAGCACATATGAAGGTTTCACCTCCCAGTAACAGACAGCACATATGAAGGTTTCACCTCCCAGTAACAGACATCACATATGAAGGTTTCAACCTCAGTAACAGACATCACATATGAAGGTTTCACCTCTCAGTAACAGACAGCACATATGAAGGTTTCACCTCTCAGTAACAGACATCAACGTTGAACCACCTTCCAGTAACAGAACCACATATGAAGGACCTCCCAGTAACAGACATCACATATGAAGGTTTCACCTCCCAGTAACAGACATCACATATGAAGGTTTCACCTCCCAGTAACAGACATCACATATGAAGGTTTCACCTCCCAGTAACAGACATCACATATGAAGGTTTCACCTCCCAGTAACAGACATCACATATGAAGGTTTCACCTCCCAGTAACAGACATCACATATGAAGGTTTCACCTCTCAGTAACAGACATCACATATGAAGGTTTCACCTCTCAGTAACAGACAGCACATATGAAGGTTTCACCTCCCAGTAACAGACATCACATATGAAGGTTTCACCTCCCAGTAACAGTCATCACATATGAAGGTTTCACCTCTCAGTAACAGACATCACATATGAAGGTTTCACCTCTCAGTAACAGACAGCACATATGAAGGTTTCACCTCCCAGTAACAGACAGCACATATGAAGGTTTCACCTCCCAGTAACAGTCATCACATATGAAGGTTTCACCTCCCAGTAACAGACATCACATATGAAGGCTGCTACATCCCAGAACACCTGATGGTCAGCTACGTCTAATTAGCATCAATAAACAACCAGAACAACACACAACACCTGGTAGAAACACCAACTAACACACACCAACACCTGGTAGAAACACCAACTAACACACACCAACACCTGGCAGAAACACCAACTAACACACACCAACACCTGGCAGAAAAACCAACTAACACACACACCAACACCTGGCAGAAACACCAACTAACACACACCAACACCTGGCAGAAACACCAACTAACACACACCAACACCTGGCAGAAACACCAACTAACACACACACCAACACCTGGCAGAAACACCTGGCAGAAACACCAACTAACACACACACCAACACCTGGCAGAAACACCAACACCTGGCAGAAACACCAACTAACACACACACCAACACCTGGCAGAAACACCAACTAACACACCAACACCTGGCAGAAACACCAACTAACACACCAACACCTGGCAGAAACACCAACTAACACACCAACACCTGGCAGAAACACCAACTAACACACCAACACCTGGCAGAAACACCAACTAACACACACAACACCTGGCAGAAACACCAACTAACACACACCAACACCTGGCAGAAACACCAACTAACACACCAACACCTGGCAGAAACACCAACTAACACACACACCAACACCTGGCAGAAACACCAACTAACACACACACCAACACCTGGCAGAAACACCAACTAACACACACACCAACACCTGGCAGAAACACCAACTAACACACACACAACACCTGGCAGAAACACCAACTAACACACACACCAACACCTGGCAGAAACACCAACTAACACACACACAACACCTGGCAGAAACACCAACCAACACACACACCAACACCCAACACCTGGCAGAAACACCAACTGGCAGAAACACCAACTAACACACACCAACACCTGGCAGAAACACCAACTAACACACACAACACCTGGCAGAAACACCAACTAACACACACACCAACACCTGGCAGAAACACCAACTAACACACACCAACACCTGGCAGAAACACCAACTAACACACACCAACACCTGGCAGAAACACCAACTAACACACACCAACACCTGGCAGAAACACCAACTAACACACACCAACACCTGGCAGAAACACCAACTAACACACACCAACACCTGGCAGAAACACCAACTAACACACACCAACACCTGGCAGAAACACCAACTAACACACACCAACACCTGGCAGAAACACCAACTAACACACCAACACCTGGCAGAAACACCAACTAACACACACCAACACCTGGCAGAAACACCAACTAACACACACAACACCTGGCAGAAACACCAACTAACACACACCAACACCTGGCAGAAACCAACCAACCAACACCTAGAAACACCAACTAACACACCAACACCTGGCAGAAACACCAACTAACACACACCAACACCTGGCAGAAACACCAACTAACACACAACACCTGGCAGAAGGACCAACCACACACACAACACCTGGCAGAAACACCAACTAACACACACCAACACCTGGCAGAAACACCAACTAACACACACAACACCTGGCAGAAACACCAACTAACACACCAACACCTGGCAGAAACACCAACTAACACACACCAACACCTGGCAGAAACACCAACTAACACACACAACACCTGGCAGAAACACCAACTAACACACACACCAACACCTGGCAGAAACACCAACTAACACACACCAACACCTGGCAGAAACACCAACTAACACACACCCAACACCTGGCAGAAACACCAACTAACACACACCAACACCTGGCAGAAACACCAACTAACACACACCAACACCTGGCAGAAACACCAACTAACACACACCAACACCTGGCAGAAACACCAACTAACACACACCAACAAAACACCAACTAACACACACACCAACACCTGGCAGAAACACCAACTAACACACACCAACACCTGGCAGAAACACCAACTAACACACACACCAACACCTGGCAGAAACACCAACTAACACACACACCAACACCTGGCAGAAACACCAACTAACACACACCAACACCTGACAGAAACACCAACTAACACACACCAACACCTGGCAGAAACACCAACTAACACACACACACCAACACCTGGCAGAAACACCAACAACACCTGGCAGAAACACCAACTAACACACACACCAACACCTGGCAGAAACACCAACTAACACACACCAACACCAGAAACACCTGGCAGAAACACCAACTAACACACACACACCTGGCAAAACACCAACTGGCAGAAACACCAACTAACACACACACAACACCTGGCAGAAACACCAACTAACACACACCAACACCTGGCAGAAACACCAACTAACACACACCAACACCTGGCAGAAACACCAACTAACACACACACCAACACCTGGCAGAAACACCAACTAACACACACCAACACCTGGCAGAAACACCAACTAACACACACCAACACCTGGCAGAAACACCAACTAACACACACAACACCTGGCAGAAACACCTGGCAGAAACACCAACTAACACACACACCAAACACCTGGCAGAAACCAACTAACAACTGGCAGAAACACCAACTAACACACACACCAACACCTGGCAGAAACACCAACTAACACACACACCAACACCTGGCAGAAACACCAACTAACACACACCACCAACACCTGGCAGAAACACCAACTAACACACACACCAACACCTGGCAGAAACACCAACTAACACACCAACACCTGGCAGAAACACCAACTAACACACACCAACACCTGGCAGAAACACCAACTAACACACACACCAACACCTGGCAGAAACACCAACTAACACACACCAACACCTGGCAGAAACACCAACTAACACACACCAACACCTGGAAACACCAACACCAACACACACACCAACACCTGGCAGAAACACCAACTAACACACCAACACCTGGCAGAAACACCAACTAACACACACACCAACACCTGGCAGAAACACCAACTAACACACACCAACACCTGGCAGAAACACCAACTAACACACACCAACACCTGGCAGAAACACCAACTAACACACACACCAACACCTGGCAGAAACACCAACTAACACACACCAACACCTGGCAGAAACACCAACTAACACACACACCAACACCTGGCAGAAACACCAACTAACACACAACACCAGAAACACCAACTAACACACACACCAACACCTGGCAGAAACACCAAACTAACACACACACACCAACACCTGGCAGAAACACCAACCAACACACACCAACACCTGGCAGAAACACCAACTAACACACACACAACACCTGGCAGAAACACCAACTAACACACACACAACACCTGGCAGAAACACCAACTAACACCTGGCAGAAACACCAACTAACAACACCAACACCTGGCAGAAACACCAACTAACACACACACAACACCTGGCAGAAACACCAACTAACACACACCAACACCTGGCAGAAACACCAACTAACACACACCAAACACACCTGGCAGAAACACCAACTAACACACACACCAACACCTGGCAGAAACACCAACTAACACACACACCAACACCTGGCAGAAACACCAACTGGCAGAAACACAACCAACACACAACCACACCTGGCAGAAACACCAACTAACACACCCAACACCTGGCAGAAACACCAACACACACACCAACACCTAACACCAACAACACACACCAACACCTGGCAGAAACACCAACTAACACACACCAACACCTGGCAGAAACACCAACTAACACACACCAACACCTGGCAGAAACACCAACTAACACACACACAACACCTGGCAGAAACACCAACTAACACACCAACCACACCTGGCAGAAACACCAACTGGGCAGAAACACCAACTACACACACCAACACCTGGCAGAAACACCAACTAACACACACCAACACCTGGCAGAAACACCAACTAACACACACCAACACCTGGCAGAAACACCAACTAACACACACCAACACCTGGCAGAAACACCAACTAACACACACCAACACCTGGCAGAAACACCAACTAACACACACCAACACCTGGCAGAAACACCAACTAACACACACACCAACACCTGGCAGAAACACCAACAACACACCAACACCTGGCAGAAACACCAACTAACACACACCAACACCTGGCAGAAACACCAACTAACACACACCAACACCTGGCAGAAACACCAACTAACACACCCAACACCTGGCAGAAACACCAACTAACACACACCCAACACCTGGCAGAAACACCAACTAACACAACACCTGGCAGGAAACACAACACCTGGCAGAAACACCAACTAACACACACACCACACCTGGCAGAAACACCAACTACCAACACCTGGCAGAAACACCAACTAACACACACCAACACCTGGCAGAAACACCAACTAACACACCAACACCTGGCAGAAACACCAACTAACACAACACCTGGCAGAAACACCAACACCTGGCAGAAACACCAACTAACACACACCAACACCTGGAAACACCAACTAACACACACCAACACCTGGCAGAAACACCAACTAACACACCAACACCTGGCAGAAACACCAACTAACACACACCCAACACCTGGCAGAAACACCAACTAACACACACCCAACACCTGGCAGAAACACCAACTAACACACACCAACACCTGGCAGAAACACCAACTAACACACACACCAACACCTGGCAGAAACACCAACTAACACACACACCAACACCTGGCAGAAACACCAACTAACACACAACACCTGGCAGAAACACCAACTAACACACACCAACACCTGGCAGAAACACCAACTAACACACACCAACACCTGGCAGAAACACCAACTAACACACACCAACACCTGGCAGAAACACCAACTAACACACACACCAACACCTGGCAGAAACACCAACTAACACACACACCAACACCTGGCAGAAACACCAACTAACACACACCAACACCTGGCAGAAACACCAACTAACACACACACCAACACCTGGCAGAAACACCAACTAACACACCAACACCTGGCAGAAACACCAACTGGCAGAAACACCAACTAACACACACCAACACCTGGCAGAAACACCAACTAACACACACCAACACCTGGCAGAAACACCAACTAACACACACACCAACACCTGGCAGAAACACCAACTAACACACACCAACACCTGGCAGAAACACCAACTAACACACACCAACACCTGGCAGAAACACCAACTAACACACACAACACCTGGCAGAAACACCAACTAACACACACACCAACACCTGGCAGAAACACCAACTAACACACACCAACACCTGGCAGAAACACCAACTAACACACACCAACACCTGGCAGAAACACCAACTAACACACCAACACCTGGCAGAAACACCAACTAACTAACACACCAACACCTGGCAGAAACACCAACTAACACACACACACAACACCTGGCAGAAACACCAACTAACACACCAACACCTGGCAGAAACACCAACTAACACACACCAACACCTGGCAGAAACACCAACTAACACACACACCAACACTGGCAGAAACACCAACTAACACACCAACACCTGGCAGAAACACCAACTACACACCAACACCTGGCAACACCAACTACACACACCAACACCTGGCAGAAACACCAACTAACACACACCAACACCTGGCAGAAACACCAACTAACACACACACAACACCTGGCAGAAACACCAACTAACACACACCCAACACCTGGCAGAAACACCAACTAACACACCAACACCTGGCAGAAACACCAACTAACACACACACCAACACCTGGCAGAAACACCAACTAACACACACCAACACCTGGCAGAAACACCAACCAACACACACCAACTAACACACACCTGGCAGAAACACCAACTAACACACACCAACACCTGGCAGAAACACCAACTAACACACACCAACACCTGGCAGAAACACCAACTAACACACACCAACACCTGGCAGAAACACCAACTAACACACACCAACACCTGCAGAAACACCAACTAACACACAACCAACACCTGGCAGAAACACCAACTAACACACACACCAACACCTGGCAGAAACACCAACTAACACACACCAACACCTGGCAGAAACACCAACTAACACACACCAGAAACAAACACCTGGCAGAAACACCAACTGGCAGAAACACCAACAACACCAACACCTGGCAGAAACACCAACTAACACACACCAACACCTGGCAGAAACACCAACTAACACACACACCAACACCTGGCAGAAACACCAACTAACACACACCAACACCTGGCAGAAACACCAACTAACACACACAACACCTGGCAGAAACACCAACTACACACACACCAACACCTGGCAGAAACACCAACTGGCAGAAACACCAACTAACACACACACCAACACCTGGCAGAAACACCAACTAACACACACACAACACCTGGCAGAAACACCAACCACCTGGCAGAAACACACACCAACACCCTGGCAGAAACACCAACTAACACACACACCAACACCTGGCAGAAACACCAACTAACACACCAACACCTGGCAGAAACACCAACTAACACACACACCAACACCTGGCAGAAACACCAACTAACACACACACCAACACCTGGCAGAAACACCAACTAACACACACACACAACACCTGGCAGAAACACCAACTAACACACACACCAACACCTGGCAGAAACACCAACTAACACACACACCAACACCTGGCAGAAACACCAACTAACACACACACCAACACCTGGCAGAAACACCAACTAACACACACCAACACCTGGCAGAAACACCAACTAACACACACCTGGCACACCAACACCTGGCAGAAACACCAACTAACACACACCAACACCTGGCAGAAACACCAACAACACACCAACACCTGGCAGAAACACCAACTAACACACACACCAACACCTGGCAGAAACACCAACTAACACACACACCAACACCTGGCAGAAACACCAACTAACACACACCAACACCTGGCAGAAACAAAAACTAACACACACCAACACCTGGCAGAAACACCAACTAACACACCAACACCTGGCAGAAACACCAACTAACACACACCAACACCTGGCAGAAACACCAACTAACACACACACCAACACCTGGCAGAAACACCAACTAACACACACCAACACCTGGCAGAAACACCAACTAACACACACCAACACCTGGCAGAAACACCAACTAAACACACACCAACACCTGGCAGAAACACCAACTAACACACACCAACACCTGGCAGAAACACCAACTAACACACACACCAACACCTGGCAGAAACACCAACTAACACACACACCAACACCTGGCAGAAACACCAACTAACACACACACCAACACCTGGCACCAACACCTGGCAGAAACACCAACCAACACACACACCAACACCTGACAGAAACACCAACTAACACACACACCAACACCTGGCAGAAACACCAACTAACACACAACCACCTGGCAGAAACACCAACTAACACACACCAACACCTGGCAGAAACACCAACTAACACACACACCAACACCTGGCAGAAACACTAACACACACACCAACACCTGGCAGAAACACCAACTAACACACACACCAACACCTGGCAGAAACACCAACTAACACACACACCAACACCTGGCAGAAACACCAACTAACACACACACCAACACCTGGCAGAAACACCAACCAACACACACACCAACACCTGGCAGAAACAACAACTAACACACACACCAACACCTGGCAGAAACACCAACTAACACACACCAACACCTGGCAGAAACACCAACTAACACACACACCAACACCTGGCAGAAACACCAACTAACACACACCAACACCTGGCAGAAACACCAACTAACACACACCAACACCTGGCAGCAGAACTACACACACACCAACACCTGGCCGAAACACCACAACACACACACAACACCTGGCAGAAACACCAACTAACACACCTGGCAGAAACACCTGGCTAACACACACCAACACCTGGCAGAAACACACTACACAACACCTGGCAGAAACACCAACTAACACACACCAACACCAACACCTGGCAGAAACACCAACTAACACACACACCAACACACCAACACCTGGCAGAAACACCAACTAACACACACCAACACCTGGCAGAAACACCAACTAACACACACCAACACCTGGCAGAAACACCAACTAACACACACCAACACCTGGCAGAAACACCAACTAACACCAAACACCTGGCAGAAACACAACTAACACACACCAACACCTGGCAGAAACACTAACACACACACCAACACCTGGCAGAACACACACCAACACCTGGCAGAAACACCAACTAACTAAGACACACACCAACACCTGGCAGAAACACCAACTAACACACACACCAACACCTGGCAGAAACACCAACTAACACACACACCAACACCTGGCAGAAACACCAACTAACACACACACCAACACCTGGCAGAAACACCAACTAACACACACACCAACACCTGGCAGAAACACCAACTAACACACACAAACACCTGGCAGAAACACCAACTAACACACACACCAACACCTGGCAGAAACACCAACTAACACGCAACACCTGGCAGGAACACCAACCAACACACACCAACACCTGGCAGAAACACCAACTAAGACACACACCAACACCTGGCAGAAACACCAACTAACACACACCCAACACCTGGCAGAAACACCTGGCACCCTGGCAGAAACACCAACTAACACACACCAACACCTGGCAGAAACACCAGCTAACACACACACCAACACCTGGCAGAAACACCAACTAACACACACACCAACACCTGGCAGAAACACCAACTAACACACACACCAACACCTGGCAGAAACACCAACTAACACACACACCCTGGTGAACACCAACACACTGGCAGAAACACCAACTAACACACACACAACACCTGGCAGAAACACCAACTAACACACACCAACACCTGGCAGAAACACCAACTAACACACACCACCAACACCTGGCAGAAACACCAACTAACACACACACCAACACCTGGCAGAAACACCAACTAACACACACACCAACACCTGGCAGAAACACCAACTAACACACACCAACACCTGGCAGAAACACCAACTAACACACACCAACACCTGGCAGAAACACCAACTAACACACACCAACACCTGGCAGAAACACCAACTAACACACACCAACACCAGACACCAACTAACACACACCACCACCTGGCAGAAACACCAACTAACACACACACCAACACCTGGCAGAAACACCAACTAACACACACACCAACACCTGGCAGAAACACCAACTAACACACACCAACACCTGGCAGAAACACTAACTAACACACACACCAACACCTGGCAGAAACACCAACTAACACACACACCAACACCTGGCAGAAACACCAGAACACACACACCAACACCTGGCAGAAACACTAACACACACACCAACACCTGGCAGAAACACCAACTAACACACACAACACCTGGCAGAAACACCAACTGGCACACCAACACCTGGAGAAACACCAACTAACACACACCAACACCTGGCAGAAACACCAACTAACACACACACCAACACCTGGCAGAAACACCAACTAACACACACCAACACCTGGCAGAAACACCAACTAACACACACAACACCTGGCAGAACACCTGGCAGAAACACCAACTAACACACCACCAACACCTGGCAGAAACACCAACTAACACACACCAACACCTGGCAGAAACACCAACTAACACACACACCAACACCTGGCAGAAACACCAACTAACACACACACCAACACCTGGCAGAAACACCAACTAACACACACCAACACCTGGCAGAAACACCAACTAACACACACCAACACCTGGCAGAAACACCAACTAACACACACCAACACCTGGCAGAAACACCAACTAACACACACACCAACACCTGGCAGAAACACCAACTAACACACACACCACACCTGGCAGAAACACCAACTAACACACACACCAACACCTGGCAGAAACACCAACTAACACACACCAACACCTGGCACCAACTAAACACACAACTAACACACACCACACCTGGCAGAAACACCAACTAACACACACACCAACACCTGGCAGAAACACCAACTAACACACCCAACACCTGGCAGAAACACCAACTAACACACACACCAACACCTGCAGAAACACCAACTAACACACACCAACACCTGGCAGAAACACCAACTAACACACACACCAACACCTGGCAGAAACACTAACTAACACACACAACACCTGGCAGAAACACCAACTAACACACACCAACACCTGGCAGAAACACCAACTAACACACACACAACACCTGGCAGAAACACCAACTAACACACACACCAACACCTGGCAGAAACACCAACTAACACACACACCAACACCTGGCAGAAACACCAACTAACTGGCAAAACACAACTAACACACCCAACACCTGGCAGAAACACCAACTAACACACACCAACACCTGGCAACACACACCACCAACACCTGGCAGAAACACCAACTAACACACACACCAACACCTGGCAGAAACACCAACTAACACACACACACCAACACCTGGCAGGAAACACCAACTAACACACACCAACACCTGGCAGAAACACCAACTAACACACACACCAACACCTGGCAGAAACTAACACACACACCAACACCTGGCAGAAACACCAACTAACACACACACCACCAACACCTGGCAGAAACACCAACTAACACACACACCAACACCTGGCAGAAACACCAACTAACACACACCAACACCTGGCAGAAACACCAACTAACACACACCAACACCTGGCAGAAACACCAACTAACACACCAACACCTGGCAGGAACACCAACAACACCAACACCTGGCAGAAACACCAACTAACACACACCAACACCCTGGCAGAAACACCAACTAACACACACACAACACCTGGCAGAAACACCAACTAACACACACACCAACACCTGGCAGAAACACCAACTAACACACACCAACACCTGGCAGAAACACCAACTAACACACACACCAACACCTGGCAGAAACACCAACTAACACACACAACACCTGGCAGAAACACCAACTAACACACACACCAACACCTGGCAGAAACACCAACTAACACACACACCAACACCTGGCAGAAACACCAACTAACACACACACCAACACCTGGCAGAAACACCAACTAACACACACACTAACACCTGGCAGAAACACCAACTAACACACACACACCAACACCTGGCAGAAACACCAACTAACACACACACCAACACCTGGCAGAAACACTAACACACCAACACCTGGCAACACACACACAACACCTGGCAGAAACACCAACTAACACACACACCAACACCTGGCAGAAACACCAACTAACACACACACAACACCTGGCAGAAACACCAACTAACACACACACCAACACCTGGCAGAAACACCAACTAACACACACACCAACACCTGGCAGAAACACCAACTAACACACACACCAACACCTGGCAGAAACACCAACTAACACACACACAACACCTGGCAGAAACACCAACCAACACCACACCAACACCTGGCAGAAACACCAACTAACACACCAACACCTGGCAGAAACACCAACCAACACACACACAACACCTGGCAGAAACACCAACTAACACACACCAACACCTGGCAGAAACACCAACTAACACACACCAACACCTGGCAGGAAACACTAACTAACACACACCAACACCTGGCAGAAACACCAACTAACACACACCAACACCTGGCAGAAACACCAACTAACACACACCAACACCTGGCAGAAACACCAACTAACACACACACCAACACCTGGCAGAAACACCAACTAACACACACACCAACACCTGGCAGAAACAAAAACTAACACACACCAACACCTGGCAGAAACACCAATAACACACACCAACACCTGGCAGAAACACCAACTAACACACACCACACCTGGCAGAAACACCAACTAACACACACACAACACCTGGCAGAAACACCAACTAACACACACACAACACCTGGCAGAAACACCAACTAACACACCACCAACACCTGGCAGAAACACCAACTAACACACACACCAACACCTGGCAGAAACACCAACTAACACACACACCAACACCTGGCAGAAACACCAACTAACACACACACCAACACCTGGCAGAAACACCAACACCTAACACACACACCAACACCTGGCAGAAACACCAACCAACACACACACAACACCTGGCAGAAACACCAACTAACACACACACCAACACCTGGCAGAAACACCAACTAACACACACCAACACCTGGCAGAAACACCAACTAAGACACCAACACCTGGCAGAAACACTAACTAACACACACCAACACCTGGCAGAAACACCAACTAACACACACCAACACCTGGCAGAAACACCAACTAACACACACACCAACACCTGGCAGAAACACCAACTAACACACACCAACACCTGGCAGAAACACCAACTAACACACACACCAACACCTGGCAGAAACACCAACTAACACACACACCAACACCTGGCAGAAACACCAACTAACACACCAACACCTGGCAGGAACACCAACCAACACACACACCAACACCTGGCAGAAACACCAACTAACACACACACCAACACCTGGCAGAAACACCAACTAACACCAAACACCTGGCAGAAAAAACTAACACACACACCAACACCTGGCAGAAACACTAACTAACACACACCAACACCTGGCAGAAACACCAACTAACACACACCAACACCTGGCAGAAACACCAACTAACACACACACCAACACCTGGCAGAAACACCAACTAACACACACCAACACCTGGCAGAAACACCAACTAACACACACCAACACCTGGCAGAAACACCAACTAACACACACCAACACCTGGCAGAAACACTAACTAACACACCAACACCTGGCAGAAACACCAACTAACACACACCACCACCTGGCAGAAACACCAACTAACACACACACCAACACCTGGCAGAAACACCAACTAACACACACACCAACACCTGGCAGAAACACCAACTAACACACACACCAACACCTGGCAGAAACACCAACTAACACACACCAACACCTGGCAGAAACACCAACTAACACACACACCAACACCTGGCAGAAACACCAACTAACACACACCAACACCTGGCAGAAACACCAACTAACACACACCAACACCTGGCAGAAACACCAACTAACACACACCAACACCTGGCAGAAACACCAACTAACACACACAAAGACCTGGCAGAAACACCAACTAACACACACCAACACCTGGCAGAAACACCAACTAACACACACCAACACCTGGCAGAAACACCAACTAACACACACACCAACACCTGGCAGAAACACCAACTAACACACACACCAACACCTGGCAGAAACACCAACTAACACACACACCAACACCTGGCAGAAACACCAACTAACACACACACACCAACACCTGGCAGAAACACCAACTAACACACACACCAACACCTGGCAGAAACACCAACTAACACACACCAACACCTGGCAGAAACACCAACTAACACACACCAACACCTGGCAGAAACACCAACTAACACACAACACCAGAAACACCAACTAACACACACCAACACCTGGCAGAAACACCAACTAACACACACCAACACCTGGCAGAAACACCAACTAACACACACCAACACCTGGCAGAAACACCAACTAACACACACCAACACCTGGCAGAAACACCAACTAACACACACACCAACACCTGGCAGAAACACCAACTAACACACACCAACACCTGGCAGAAACACCAACTAACACACACACCAACACCTGGCAGAAACACCAACTAACACACCAACTAACACACACACCACCAACACCTGGCAGAAACACCAACTAACACACACACCAACACCTGGCAGAAACACCAACTAACACACCAACACCTGGCAGAAACACCAACCAACACACACCAACACCTGGCAGAAACACCAACTAACACACACCAACACCTGGCAGAAACACCTAACTAACACACACACCAACACCTGGCGAAACACCAACTAACACACACACCAACACCTGGCAGAAACACCAACTAACACACACACCAACACCTGGCAGAAACACCAACTAACACACCAACACCTGGCAGAAACACCAACTAACACACCAACACCTGGCAGAAACACCAACTAACACACACCAACACCTGGCAGAAACACCAACTAACACACACACCAACACCTGGCAGAAACAACAACTAACACACACCAACACCTGGCAGAAACACCAACTAACACACACCAACACCTGGCAGAAACACCAACTAACACACACACCAACACCTGGCAGAAACACTAACTAACACACACACAACACCTGGCAGAAACACCAACTAACACACACCAACACCTGGCAGAAACACCAACTAACACACACAACACCTGGCAGAAACACCAACTAACACACACACCAACACCTGGCAGAAACACCAACTAACACACACACAACACCTGGCAGAAACACCAACTAACACACCAACACCTGGCAGAAACACCAACTACACACACAAACACCTGGCAGAAACACCAACTAACACACACCAACACCTGGCAGAAACACCAACTAACACACACACCAACACCTGGCAGAAACACCAACTAACACACACACCAACACCTGGCAGAAACACCAACTAACACACACACAACACCTGGCAGAAACACTAACAACTAACACACACACACAACACCTGGCAGAAACACCAACTAACACACACACCAACACCTGGCAGAAACACCAACTAACACACACCAACACCTGGCAGAAACACCAACTAACACACACCAACACCTGGCAGAAACACCAACTAACACACACACCAACACCTGGGCAGAAACACCAACTAACACACACACCAACACCTGGCAGAAACACCAACTAACACACACACCAACACCTGGCAGAAACACCAACCAACACACACACCAACACCTGGCAGAAACACCAACTAACACACCAACACCTGGCAGAAACACCAACTAACACACACCAACACCTGGCAGAAACACCAACTAACACACACCAACACCTGGCAGAAACACCAACTAACACACACCAACACCTGGCAGAAACACCAACTAACACACACACCAACACCTGGCAGAAACACCAACTAACACACACCAACACCTGGCAGAAACACCAACTAACACACACACCAACACCTGGCAGAAACACCAACTAACACACACACCAACACCTGGCAGAAAACACCAACTAACACACACACCAACACCTGGCAGAAACACCAACTAACACACACACCAACACCTGGCAGAAACACCAACTAACACACACCAACACCTGGCAGAAACACCAACTAACACACACCAACACCTGGCAGAAACACCAACTAACACACACACCAACACCTGGCAGAAACACCAACTAACACACACCAACACCTGGCAGAAACACCAACTAACACACACCAACACCTGGCAGAAACACCAACTAACACACACCAACACCTGGCAGAAACACCAACTAACACACACCAACACCTGGCAGAAACACCAACTAACACACACCAACACCTGGCAGAAACACCAACTAACACACACACAACACCTGGCAGAAACACCAACTAACACACACACCAACACCTGGCAGAAACACCAACTAACACACACAACACCTGGCAGAAACACCAACTAACACACACACCAACACCTGGCAGAAACACCAACTAACACACACACCAACACCTGGCAGAAACACCAACTAACACACACACAACACCTGGCAGAAACACCAACTAACACACCACCACACCTGGCAGAAACACCAACTAACACACACACCAACACCTGGCAGAAACACCAACTAACACACACCAACACCTGGCAGAAACACCAACCAACACACACACCAACACCTGGCAGAAACACCAACTAACACACACACCAACACCTGGCAGAAACACCAACTAACACACACAACACCTGGCAGAAACACCAACAACACACCAACACCTGGCAGAAACACCAACTAACACACCAACACCTGGCAGAAACACCAACTAACACACACACCAACACCTGGCAGAAACACCAACTAACACACACCAACACCTGGCAGAAACACCAACTAACACACACAACACCTGGCAGAAACACCAACTAACACACACCAACACCTGGCAGAAACACCAACTAACACACACCAACACCTGGCAGAAACACCAACTAACACACACACAACACCTGGCAGAAACACCAACTAACACACACCAACACCTGGCAGAAACACCAACTAACACACACCAACACCTGGCAGAAACACCAACTAACACACACACCAACACCTGGCAGAAACACCAACTAACACACACACAACACCTGGCAGACACACCAACACCTGGCAGAAACACAACTAACACACCAACACCTGGCAGAAACACCAACTAACACACACCAACACCTGGCAGAAACACCAACTAACACACACCAACACCTGGCAGAAACACCAACTAACACACACACCAACACCTGGCAGAAACACCAACTAACACACCAACACCTGGCAGAAACACCAACTAACACACCAACACCTGGCAGAAACACCAACTAACACACACACCAACACCTGGCAGAAACAACAACTAACACACACCTGGCAGAAGGACCAACCAACACACACACCTGGCAGAAGGACCAACCAACACACACCAACACCTGGCAGAAGGAGTATCAAAGCTCCACTTCTCTTACCTGAGGAGGTTCTGCAGACCTTCCTTGCTGGAGTTTCTCCTTAGTAAATGACCAGACATGTCTTCTTCTCCTCTGTTTGTCTCAGCCCTCAGCAGAATGACAACCAGGTACTCTGTTCCTCTTTAAAACACTGCTGTCTTTCTCCCTCAGTGAGCGACGGCAGTCAGAGAGGACTGGAGAGTTCCAGGAAGGGCTCTCTTCTGTCTCTTTATGTTTCCTTCCCCTCTCTCTCTGTCTCTTTATGTGGGGTTTCCTTCCCCTCTCTCTCCACCTCTTTCTCTGTCTCTCTCTCTCTCTCTCTCTCTCTCTCTCTCTTCTCTCTCTCTCTCTCTCTCTCTCTCTCTCTCTCTTTCTCTCTCTCTCTTCTCTCTCTCTCTCTCTCTTTCTCTCTCTATTTCTCTCCCTCTATTTCTCTCTCTCTCTTTCACACAAACACAGGACTTCCTTTAGATCCCCTCTCCTCTGATGCTCGCTGGCAATGTAAAGACTCTCCCTCTCTTTCACCGACTCTTCTCTCTCACAAGACAGGCTTTAGTCACAGCCCGGCCTCCCTCCCTCCCTCTCCTCCTCCTCCCTCTCCTCCTCCTCCCTCTCCTCCTCCTTCCCTTGCTCCTCCCTCCCTTGCTCCCGCATGTTGTTTTCATTGAGGGCTTTAGAAAACCTGGCCATGCACCCCCCAACCCCACCAACACCTCCCCTCCCTCCCATGATTCTGCAGGAGTCCTCTGGGGTCATGTGACTTTCCCCAGGGGAAAAGAAAGATGATATCCACACAATTGTTCTCTGATAAACCACACACACATACAAACACACACACACGGACACAGACACATATGCACACAAACACACACATATACACACACACACATACAAACACACACACACATACAAACACACATTTTTTTTTTCACCTTTATTTAACCAGGTAGGGCACAACTACGACCTGGCCAAGATAAAGCAAAGCAGTTCGACACAAACAAAAACACAGAGTTACACAACGAATGAACAAAACATACATGCACACAAAAACACACATATATATACACACACACACACACACACATACACACACACACACACACACACACACACAAACACACACACAAAAACACAATGGACAAACAAACACACAACACACACACACACACAGGCACAAACATTAGATAGAACCTGAGGTATTGTTGAGAAACACACTATAATCACCTCACACATCTGAATTACACCATTCAAACACACACATATCGAACAGCAACATGCTACTAGCTGTAAATCAGCTGAGGAGGGTCAGAAATACACACAGACACCTGAGGAGGGTAAGGAAGCACAACACAATCACACACAGCACATCTGTCATTACTACAGCTGAGGAGGGTCAGGTTGGTGTCCAAACACACAGACAGCTGTGGAGGGTCAGGTTGGTGTCTGTACAGGAAGCTGACAGCTGAGGAGGGTCAGTTGTGTCCTGTCAGTGTGAGGAGGGTGGTTGGTGTCCCTTCAGTACTCTACAGACAGCTGTCAGGTTGGTGTCTGTTCGTACTCTGACAGCTGAGGAGGGTCAGGTGACAGCTGAGGAGGGTGAGGTTGGTGACAGCTGAGGAGGGTCAGTGTGGAAGCTACACTAATCTACAGACAGCTGAGGAGGGTCAGGTTGGTGTCCATCAGGCTAACAGGAGGGTCAAAGCTGAGGAGGGTCAGGTTGGTGAGGAAGCTACTAGCTGTTCAGTAAACAGACAGCTGAGGAGGGTCAGGTTGGTGTCTGTTCTACAGACAGCTGAGGAGGGAGGTTGGTGTCTGTTCAGGAAGCTACACACAGACACAGGAGGGTCAGGTTGGTGTCTGTCTCTACAGACAGCTGAGGAGGGTCAGGTTGGTGTCCGTACACACAAGCTACTCTACAGACAGCTGAGGAGGGTCAGGTTGGTGTCCATGTTCACACACTACTCTACAGACAGCTGAGGAGGGTCAGGTTGGTGTCCATTCAGGAAGCTACTCTACAGACAGCTGAGGAGGGTCAGGTTGGTGTCCCTTCAAAGCTACTCTACAGACAGCTGAGGAGGGTCAGGTTGGTGTCCAGTCAGGCAGCTAACAGACAGCTGAGGAGGGTCAGGTTGGTGTCTGTTCAGGAAGCTACTCTACAGACAGCTGAGGAGGGTCAGGTTGGTGTCCAGAAAAGCTATAAGACAGCTGAGGAGGGTCAGGTTGGTGTCCATTCAGGAAGCTACCTACAGACAGCTGAGGAGGGTCAGGTTGTGTCCCTTCAGGAAGCTACTCTACAGACAGCTGAGGAGGGTCAGGTTGGTGTCCATGTCAGAAGCTGAGGAGGGTCAGGTTGGTGTCTACAGACAGCTGAGGAGGGTCAGGTTGGTGTCCCTCTCAGACAGCTGAGGAGGGTCAGGTTGGTGTCCATTCAGGAAGCTCTCTACAGACAGCTGAGGAGGGTGTCTGTACAGGCTTGGACAGCTGAGGAGGGTCAGGTTGGTGTCTGTACAGGAAGCTACTCTACAGACAGCTGAGGAGGGTCAGGTTGGTGTCCATTCAGGAAGCTACTCTACAGACAGCTGAGGAGGGTCAGGTTGGTGTCCATTCAGGAAGCTACTCTACAGACAGCTGAGGAGGGTCAGGTTGGTGTCCCTTCAGGAAGCTACTCTACAGACAGCTGAGGAGGGTCAGGTTGGGGTCCCTTCAGGAAGCTACTCTACAGACAGCTGAGGAGGGTCAGGTTGGTGTCTGTTCAGGAAGCTACTCTACAGACAGCTGAGGAGGGTCAGGTTGGTGTCCATTCAGGAAGCTACTCTACAGACAGCTGAGGAGGGTCAGGTTGGTGTCTGTTCAGGTCAGGTTGGTGTCCATTCAGGAAGCTACTCTACAGACAGCTGAGGAGGGTCAGGTTGGTGTCCATACAGCTACTCTACAGACAGCTGAGGAGGGTCAGGTTGGTGTCCATTCAGGAAGCTACTCTACAGACAGCTGAGGAGGGTCAGGTTGGTGTCCATTCAGGAAGCTACTCTACAGACAGCTGAGGAGGGTCAGGTTGGTGTCCATTCAGGAAGCTACTCTACAGACAGCTGAGGAGGGTCAGGTTGGTGTCTGTACAGGAAGACTGAGGAGGGTCAGGTTGGTGTCCATTCACAGAGACAGCTGAGGAGGTTGGTCAGGTTGGTGTCCATTCAGGGCTACTCTACAGACAGCTGAGGAGGGTCTGACAGCTGAGGAGGGTCAGGTTGGTGACCAGCTGAGGAGGCTACTGGTACAGACAGCTGAGGAGGGTCAGGTTGGTGTCCATTCAGGAAGCTACTCTACAGACAGCTGAGGAGGGTCAGGTTGGTGTCTGTACAGGAAGCTACTCTACAGACAGCTGAGGAGGGTCAGGTTGGTGTCCATTCAGCTGAAGGGTCAGGTTGGTGTCTGACAGACAGCTGAGGAGGGTCAGGTTGGTGTCCATTCAGGAAGCTTCAGGAGCTGAGGAGGGTCTTGGTGTCCCTTCACTCTACAGACAGCTGAGGAGGGTCAGGTTGGTGTCCCTTCAGGAAGCTACTCTACAGACAGCTGAGGAGGGTCAGGTTGGTGTCCATTCAGGAAGCTACTCTACAGACAGCTGAGGAGGGTCAGGTTGGTGTCCATTCAGGAAGCTACTCTACAGACAGCTGAGGAGGGTCAGGTTGGTGTCCCTTCAGTGGAGGGTCAGGTTGGTGTCCATTCAGGAAGCTACTCTACAGACAGCTGAGGAGGGTCAGGTTGGTGTCTGTCAGGAAGCTACTCTACAGACAGCTGAGGAGGGTCAGGTTGGTGTCCATTCAGGAAGCTACTCTACAGACAGCTGAGGAGGGTCAGGTTGGTGTCTGTACAGGAAGAGGAGGGTCAGGTACTCTACAGACAGCTGAGGAGGGTCAGGTTGGTGTCCATTCAGGAAGCTACTCTACAGACAGCTGAGGAGGGTCAGGTTGGTGTCCATTCAGGAGCTGAGGAGGGTCTACTCTACAGACAGCTGAGGAGGGTCAGGTTGGTGTCCATTCAGGAAGCTACTCTACAGACAGCTGAGGAGGGTCAGGTTGGTGTCCATTCAGGAAGCTACTCTACAGACAGCTGAGGAGGGTCAGGTTGGTGTCTTCAGGAAGCTACTCTACAGACAGCTGAGGAGGGTCAGGTTGGTGTCCATTCAGGAAGCTACTCTACAGACAGCTGAGGAGGGTCAGGTTGGTGTCCATTCAGGAAGCTACTCTACAGACAGCTGAGGAGGGTCAGGTTGGTGTCCATTCAGGAAGCTACTCTACAGACAGCTGAGGAGGGTCAGGTTGGTGTCCATTCAGGAAGCTACTCTACAGACAGCTGAGGAGGGTCAGGTTGGTGTCCATTCAGGAAGCTACTCTACAGACAGCTGAGGAGGGTGAGGTTGGTGACAGCTGAGGAGGGGTCAGGTTGGTGTCCATTCAGGAAGCTACAGGAAGCTCTACAGACAGCTGAGGAGGGTCAGGTTATGTCCATTCAGGAAGCTACTCTACAGACAGCTGAGGAGGGGTCAGGTTGGTGTCCATTCAGGAAGCTACTCTACAGACAGCTGAGGAGGGTCAGGTTGGTGTCTGTCAGGAAGCTGGTTACAGACAGCTGAGGAGGGTCACCCAGTCTGGTGTCCATACAGGAAGCTGGTCTACAGACAGCTGAGGAGGGTCAGGTTGGTGTCATACAGGAAGCTACTCTATCAGACAGCTGAGGAGGGTCAGGTTGGTGTCTGTACAGGAAGCTACTCTACAGACAGCTGAGGAGGGTCAGGTTATGACAGCTGAGGAGGGTCAGGTTGGTGTCCATTCAGGAAGCTACTCTAAGTCTGGTCAGACAGCTGAGGAGGGTCAGGTTGGTGTCTGTACAGGAAGCTACTCTACAGACAGCTGAGGAGGGTCAGGTTATCATTCAGGAAGCTACTTATCAGCTGAGGAGGGTCTGGTTGGTGTCTGTCTGGTTATCATCCAGCCTGGTTAGGAGGGTCAGGTTATCATCCAGTCCTGTTATCAACCAGTCTGGTTATCATCCGGTCTGGTTATCATCCAGTCTGGTTATCATCCATATAGACAGTGATACTGAGACTGACTAAGTATGGTTATCATCCATATAGACAGTGATACTGAGACTGACTAAGTCTGGTTATCATCCATCAGACAGTGATAGTGAGACTGACTAAGTCTGGTTATCGTCCATATAGACAGTGATACTGAGACTGACTAAGTCTGGTTATCATCCATATAGACAGTGATACTGAGACTGATAAGTCTGGTTATCGTCCATATAGACAGTGATACTGAGACTGACTAAGTCTGGTTATCGTCCATATAGACAGTGATACTGAGACTGACTAGGTCTGGTTATCAGATATAGACAGTGATACTGAGACTGACTCCAGGGTTATCAGATCCATATAGACAGTGATACTGAGACTGACTAAGTCTGGTTATCATCCATATGAGGCAGTGATACTGAGACTGACTAAGGGGTTATCAGATATGATGATACTCTGTCACCTTTCACCTTCCACCCTCAGATGTGGAAGTTTCAGACTGACGGATCGAGTGCGTCCACATCCAGATTTCTGAGGGGATTGTTTTATTTCTGTGACTCAGATTGATGCACCGGTGCGTCGACTGACTCAGGGGTTTCAGATTGATGCACCGGTGCGTCGACTGACTCAGGGGTTTCAGATTGATGCACCGGTGCGTCGACTGACTCCAGGGGTTTCAGATTGATGCACCGGTGTGTCGACTGACTCCAGGGGTTTTAGATTGAGGCACCGGTGCATCGACTGACTCCAGGGGTTTCAGATTGATGCACCGGTGCGTTGACTGACTCAGGGGTTTCAGATTGATGCACCGGTGCATCGACTGACTCCAGGGGTTTCAGATTGATGCACCGGTGCATCGACTGACTCCAGGGGTTTCAGATTGATGCACCGGTGCATCGACTGACTCCAGGGGTTTCAGATTGATGCACCGGTGCGTCGACTGACTCCAGGGGTTTCAGATTGATGCACCGGTGCATCGACTGACTCAGGGGTTTCAGATTGATGCACCGGTGCATCGACTGACTCCAGGGGTTCTGAACCCCATGTTCAACGTATTGTTGCTGGAACAGATGGTTGACTTCCTTCATGTGATATTAATGATATACCTTGTTTCAGTGGGTAGCGCAGGACCCTCTGCCTATAATGTTATATCGTTAGAGATCGACAATAATAACGTGTTTTTACCAAATGTTCAATCAAACAAAGGTCCTATTGTCTCTGAACCAAATGGTGTTGAGTAGAGGCCTACTAACTAATCAGCCAAACAGCTGAGCAGCAGACCAAAACCCAACCAGACAACACACACACGCATGCGCACACGCTCGCCCGCACGTGCACACACACACACACACACACACACACACACACACACACTTCTCACTTTACTTGGCATCACACACAGGGAGAGTTGGACAGGGAAGGCGAACTCCACAAAGGAACAGAAGGGAAAGACTGAACCATTGGAGAACATGTTACACACACACACACACACACACACACACACACACACACACACGCACACACACACATACACATACACACACACGCACACACACAACACACATACATACACACACAAACATACACACACACTCACACGAAAAGAGCTCCAAAGAGAGAGCTGTTGGGGACAAAGAGAGAACTGTGGGGACAAAGAGAGCTGTGGGGGACAAAGAGAGAGCTCTGAAGAGAGAGCTGTGGGGGGACAAAGAGAGAGCTGTGGGGGTACAAAGAGAGAGCTGTGGGGGACAAAGAGAGAGCTGTGGGGGACAAAAAGAGAGCTGTGGGGGGACAAAGAGAGAGCTCTGAAGAGAGAGTTGTGGGGGACAAAGAGAGAGCTGTGGGGGACAAAGAGAGCTGTGGGGACAAAAAGAGAGCTGTGGGGGACAAAGAGAGCTCTGAAGGGACAAAGAGAGTTGTGGGGGACAAAGAGAGACCTGTGGGGGACAAAGAGAGAGCTGTGGGGGACAAAGAGAGAGAACTGTGGGGGACAAAGAGAGAGCTGTGGGGGACAAACAGAGAGCTCTGAAGAGAGACCTGTGGGGACAAAGAGAGAGCTCTGGGGGAGAAAGTGGGGGACAAGAGAGAGCTCTGAAGAGAGAGCTGTGTGGGGACAAAGAGAGCTCTGAAGAGAGAGCTGTGGGGGACAAAGAGAGAGAGCTGTGGGGGACAAAGAGAGCTGTGGGGGACAAAGAGAGAGCTGTGGGGGACAAAGAGAGAGCTCTGAAGAGAGAGCTGTGGGGGACAAAGAGAAGAGCTGTGGGGGACAAAGAGAGAGTTGTGGGGGACAAAGAGAGAGCTGTGGGGGACAAAGAGAGAACTGTGGGGGACAAAGAGAGAGCTGTGGGGGACAAAGAGAGCTGTGGGGGACAAAGAGAGAGCTCTGAAGAGAGAGCTGTTGGGGACAAAGAGAGCTCCGTGGGGACATTGAGAGCTCTAAAATGAGAGAGCTGTGGGGACAAAGAGAGAACTGTGGGGGACAAAGAGAGAGCTGTGGGGGATAAAAGAGAGAGCTGTGGGGACAAAGAGAGAGCGGTGGAGGGACAAAGAGAGAGCTGTGGAGGGACAAAAGAAAGCTGTGGGGACAAAGAGAGCTCTGAAGAGAGAGCTGTGGGGGACAAAGAGAGCTCTGAAGAGAGAGCTGTGGGGGACAAAGAGAGAGCTGTGGAGGGACAAAGAGAGAGCTGTGGAGGGACAAAAGAAAGCTGTGGGGGACAAAGAGAGAGCTCTGAAGAGAGAGCTGTGGGGGACAATGAGAGAGCTCTCAAGTTACCCTTCAGCTGTGGGGGACAAGAGAGAGCTCTGAAGAGAGATCTGTGGGGGACAAAGATAGAGCTGTGGGGACAAAGAGAGCTGTGGAGGACAAATCCTCCTCTTAGAGCTGTGGGGGGGACAAAGAGAGCTCTAAAGATCCTCCTCAGTTACTGTTCCTCCAAAGATAGAGCTGCGGGGGACAAAGAGAGCTCTAAAGAGAGAGCTGTGGGGACATTGTCCTACACCTCCTAAAAAGCTGTATTAAATGACTAAATGTTCCTATGAGAAACTCATCCTTGTTAGTGGTGTCTCCTCATGTTCCCCTCATCCTCCTCCTTTCCCCTTCATCCTCATCATGTTACCCTTCCGCCTCCTCCTATTACCCTTCATCCTCCTGTTACCTTCCTCCTCCTCATGTTACCTTCCTCCTCCTCATGTTACCCTTCATCATCCTCATGTTACCCTTCATCCTCCTCATGTTCCCCTTCATCCTCATCCTATTACCCTTCCTCCTCCTCATGTTCCCCTTCATCCTCCTCCTATTACCCTTCATCCTCCTCATGTTACCCTTCATCCTCCTCATGTCACCCTTCATCCTCCTCTTATTACCCTTCCTCCCTCCTCCTCATGTTACCTTCCTCCGCCTCATGTTCTCCTTCATCCTCTTCATGTTACCTTCCTCCTCCTCATGTTACCTTCCTCCTCTATTACCTCCTCCTCATGTTACCTTCCTCCTCCTCATGTTCCCCTTCACTCTCCTCATGTTCCCCTTCATCCTCCTCATGTTCCCCTTCCCTCCTCCTCATGTTACCCTTCATCCTCCTCATGTTACCCTTCATCCTCCTCATGTTACCCTTCCTCCTCCTCATGTTACCTTCCTCCTCCTCATGTTCCCTTCACCCTCCTCATGTTCCCCTTCCTCCTCCTCATGTTCCCCTTCCTCCTCCTCATGTTACCCTTCATCCTCCTCATGTTACCCTTCCTCCTCCTCATGTTACCCTTCCTCCTCCTCATGTTCCCCTTCCTCCTCCTCATGTTACCTTCATCCTCCTCATGTTAGCCTTTCTCCTCCTCATGTTACCCTTCCTCCTCCTCATGTTACCTTCCTCCTCCTCACAGTTACCCTTCATCCTCCTCATGTTCCCCTTCCTCCTCCTCATGTTCCCTTCCTCCTCCTCATGTTACCTTCCTCCTCCTCATGTTACCTTCCTCCTCCTCATGTTACCTTCACCTCCCTCATGTTACCTTCCTCCTCCCTCATGTTACCCCTCATTTACCCCCTCCTCCTCATGTTACCACACATCCTCCTCATGTTACCTTCCTCCTCCTCTGTCTCCTTTTCCTTTCTCTTATTCTGTGTTTCTCCAGACAGGGAGAAGAGTCCAGACAGGGGCTCAGAAGAGCTCTAATGACCACAAACACACTCCCCCTCTCTACCACTGAAACATGCACACACACACACGCACACACCCAGGCTCAGACACACACCTCACACGGGACCCACACACCACACACACTCCCTCATGAGCGATCCACCCTCTCTCTTCACCCCCCCACAGACCAGACACACAGACGACACACACACGCTCACACACACACCACACACACCCCAGGCTCAGACACACCCACACACACGCTCAGACCACAGACGCACACACACACCACACAGCGATCCACCCCTCTCCACTCCTCATGAGCGATCCACCCTCTCTCTCCACCCCCTCTCTCTCCACCCCTCTCTCATCCACCCCTCTCTCTCCCACCCCTCTCACTCCCCCCATGAGCTCCACCCCTCTCTCTTCACCCCTCTCTCTCCACCCCTCTCTCTCCACCCCTCTCTCTTCACCCCCTCTCTCCCACAGACGCCACTCACACTCCCTCATCCACCCCTCTCTCTTCACCCCCTCCACCCCAGACTCACACACACCCTCATGAGCGATCCACCCCTCTCTCTCACCCCTCACGGGACCCACAGACGCACCACACACTCCCTCATGAGCGATCCACCCCTCTCTCTCCTCTCACCCCACAGACGCTCACCCACTCCCTCACCCCTCCACCCCTCTCTCCACCCCTCTCCCACCCCAGACGCACACACCCCTCTCTCCACCCCTCTCTCCCACCCCTCTCTCTCCACCCCACCCCTCTCTCCACCCCCTCCACCCCTCTCTCTCCACCCCTCTCTCTCACCCCTCTCTCTCCACCCCTCTCTCTCCACCCCTCTCTCTTCACGGGACCCACAAACTCACAAACACTCCACAAAAAAAACCGTTACCACGGCAACATGACAAAGCCCGCAGATGGAGGCTAATTCTATAATGATCACATGTAAGACTTCTGTTGAACAAAGAAATCACACACACACTCACTTACACACACATGGTTGGATACACTCACTGGTTGGACAAAATAATCTCCCAGTACCCTCTGTTGCTTGGTACCCCCTCCCCATCAGCCTTCCATGTTGCCAGGTCCCCTTGTAAAACAGTTCTGGTGGAAAACAGAGTAAAACTCACAAGGCATAGAAATTACAGACAAATGGTCTTGCCTCTCAAATGGCTCCCTATTCCCTATGGAGCCCTTTGGGTATTTGCCTGGCCAACTACTCCCTATAGAGCCCTATGGAAATGTAGTGCACTACATAGGGCGACAGGGTGCCATCTGGGAGGCAGACATGGAGCCTCGGCTTTAAGGTCAAACACTGACGTCAGGCATGT